>NC_050452.1:64203153-64503153 GCF_903995425.1 Onychomys torridus
TCTATGTAATAAAAGAAACACTTAACATTAATTGACATTGTTACACACATCTTCCCAAAGCAGGATAGATGGATGCATTCATTTGGAAATGCATCTCTATAGGGTATGTTAATGCTTTATTTTGCCAATTTCCTACTAGTAGGTGTTTATATGAAGATTTTCCTGATATAAAATGGTGCTTCAGTGAACACCAGGCATGAACTATTGCATACATACGGAATGTAGATATAGCTACTGACTAAATTCTCAAGAGATTGGGTCAAGAATGTAAGCAGCATTATGTATAAAGTATCAAATATACTCCAGAGGGTGAAGATTCTAGTTTGAACATTGAGAAGTGATTATGATTGGTCCACTCTATGGGACAATCTTCACTGCCATCTTGCTTGGGTCAGAAAATGCTCAGAGCGCTAGTGAAGAATGCCTTTGGGTGTGTCTGTGAAGGATTCAGTGGGGGCAAAGACCTGCATTGAATAGGGGTGGCAGCATCCCATGGGGTCGTTTCATGGGCTGAATTAAAAGAGGGAGGGAAGGATGAGTGTTCTCCTTTGTCTGTTTGCTCACATGAGCAAGAAGCTTCCACTCCTGCCATCAAGGCTTTCCCACCATGATAGGCTATACCTGTACCCTCACACTGTGAGTCAACATATGTTGTTAGCTCTATAGCTAAGCTGCTTTCCTTGTCAAATATTTGCTCACTGCAATAAGAAAAGTAACTAGTACACCCAATGAGGAAGTATATATAGGCTGTTGTGAGGCTTCATGACATAGGTACACATGCTCCATGCCCAGAGTTATATAGCTTGATAACAGAAATAGAGAAAGAAAAAAATTAGCTGCATCTGTACTAGGAAGTGGGGGTAGTCATGGGATATTGTCTGGTTGGAAAAATTCTAGACATGTGGCAGCTCCTCAGATCACACAAGCATTAGGTTATGATCAGGAAGCACCAAGATCAGGACCCAGGGAGGCTCCCAAAGCTGTTGTTACTCAGGAATTTCCTGTTCCAGTAAAGTGGATGTCCTGGGCCTTGATCTTCCATTCATAGATTTAGTGACCACAAACAAATCTCAAACATTGCTTCTAATTGATGGAATCAAATTGGCATTTGAGATGTTATCTGTTTATTATTAGCATTCTGTTTATTCACTTGTTTACCTTTTGTTTTGGTGTCAGAATCTTTTTTTAAGTTTTACTTTATGATCATTGTGTCTAGCTTTCCACACTCTACCACCAGGAAGGAACACTGGAAATATAAAGGAAGATGTAGTCTTTCAGACGAAGAGATTATCCATTTTAATTGTGCTTGATCCTGCCCAAGTTGTCCAAGCCAAAAAAAAAATTCTTTCTTTGCTACCTCTGAAAAATTAGATCTTTGACCAAAATGATCCCATATCAACTGCTTCATGTCTGTGTGGACCAAACACTGTTCTTTAGAGCCCATGGAGGCTGAGGAGAGGGGACTACCACAAAGATGCAACATTGAAGAATATGGTTCATGACTAGAAAGCAAAGACAGAGCCTCCTCTCCTAGCTGATGGACCATTGCTGAGCATCTCTGTGGCTGGATTCCATATCAGCTCATCCTTCCTTTACCCTCATGAAGAAGGTATCACTATCCTCAGGCTTCTCTTAATTGCTGAGTTTCTGCCCTGTTAGTTTTTTAATATTTTGAGTGTCACTCTTCATGAATGACTTGCAAATAGGGAGTTCTAAGCATTAATTTCCCCCCCTAAGGTCAGAGTATGCAGAGTAGAGAAAAGAGGGGTCCTTTGTGTACAGATACAGTATTATTCTTTTTGCTGTGCCCACTCCCTTTATTAATCCCCTATTGATATTAAGACACATATTATTATTAGACAAAATGGCACCATCTATGATGCTATCTCTTCCTTTATTTCAACATTGGCAATCATTTTTTGGGGGAACAAAATTGCAATGCTTTTTTATGACATGTAATCCTGCAGAACTCAGTGAGTAATTAACCTAAGAATCCAGAGAAGAGACACTTTTTTTCTGATCTGATACAAACAAACATCTCCAAAGCATGTTTCTGCCCTCAACCCTGGATATGGCACACACATAGCTTCTTAGCCTTCACACTTGCCCAGACTCATCAAGAAGATGCCCCCTTTCTTTGGGATATGATGTTCCAAATCCAGCTTAAGAAGACTCCTCTGCAAGAGAATCATTCTGGCATCCTCAAGGTTACTTATTTTCTCTTGCCTTGAATCTCTGTCCTATCCTAAATAAGAATGCAATCTTCTGCATTCATTGTCTCCCAAAAAACTGTGATTTCTTAAAAGTTACACCATAATAATGTTTGGCCTCCATGGTGCCTGGTTTACAATACATAAATGTAAAAGGTGTATGCGTGGTCGCTTGTTTTCCTAAGTGGAGGGCTAAGATGGTAAGAATCTCTGCTGTCTGTTTCCTCCACTGTAACCCAAACCCTGCATTATGAAAACCAATATATTGCCAACTACCCTAGAATCTTAAGTAGTTTCTTTTTCTGGAGCAGAGAAAGCAATAAAGTGTGGTGTGATAGTGAACAAGCCTAAGAGAGGGAAGCTGCTGGATTTGGATCAGTTCCCCCACATGCTGCTTTCATGACCCATTCTCCTTCAACCAGTGTCTTCACTGGGGAGCCCTGGGTGATGAGAGTGCTTACCCCATATGCTGTTATGAGGCTCTATGTCATAGTGGATGGTATGAGATATGCAAGGGGCCTAGCTCCATGTCCAGAGTGGTCATCTAGCCATGATAGCAGAAATAGAGCAGGAGGGAAATACATACTAGCATATAATTTGAACACATTTTTACATTTCTTTCTCAGAAGATGAAAGCATTAAAATTGCTTCAGATTTCCATTTACATTAAAATGACAGAATTCAAGAATATTGCCTAATGTGCAAATATATCTGTTCATATGTTTAAATTAATCATTAGGTGTAAATCTAGTCATAGGCACCATCCACCATCTATGATGTTATCTCTTTCCTTTATTTCACCCTTCTTTCTCCTTCCATCTTCCCTTCCTTCCTTCCCTTTTTCAATGAGTGTTTGTATAGGTGTATACCAATGAGACCAGGGAAATTGGGATCCCTTCTTGGAGTTCTTAGTTTCATTAACAAAGGAATTTAAGAATGGACCAAGCAGAAGCTCAGGAATATAATCTTGCCCATGGCAGGCAAGATACATATGTTAGTAGCTACCTGGAGGAGGAGAAAAGAGAACAAAAGGAAATAAACAAATACCATGCTGTTCAACTTAAGTCATCATGAAGGTCAACTACATGGTGTTGGGCAGCAGCATGTGAGGATCAGGCTTGACAGAAAGAGTAAGAAAGCCCAAAGGATCAAGCATGAGCCCAAAACGATCATGCTTGGACTCTTGCCAGCCTTTGAAAAAAAAAGAGACAAAAAGGAAATAAAGAAATAGTTACAACTTTCTGAAGCAGCACTCGGAAAGATGGGCAGACCCAGGTGAACTCCATGGTACTCACAGGAACTATGTTAGGAGGCAGATGTTCTGGGAAGGACTGATAGAGTATTTCATGAAGGGACAATTATTCTACTTACCTTTTAAACATGGCCTAAGGTGAGCCCACCTTCCTAGTGATGGTTCTGTCTTCCTGAGGGGTATTCCCTTAGCTAGGTGGCTGACCAGCCCAACTGAATCAATGATCTTATGTTCTGGTAGCATTGAATGTTAAATTCCCACCCCAGCTAGAGAAGTAGCTTTCCTTAATTGGCCCCCACAAAGCACTGATCGTATCTACTGCAAAATCACTGAAAAAAAATTTATGAGCTGAGCCTGGATTCTTAACTAGACCCTTCAGTCCTTGCCACAGTGTTGCACTGTGAGCACCATAGCCCCCTTTCATCATGAAATAATCAAGAACCAAAGCATCCATGTAGTGTAATTTGCCTACGTCTAAGCTGTGGGCAGGTGCAGCTACAAAGCAAAGTCCATCTAAATCCTCAATCCAAATCTTGACCACAGTTCTCAAGTCAGGATAAGGCATGAGTTTGAGCAAGTGACAGACTTTCCCATGAGTGCAGTGTACTTTGGAGAAAGCAGGAAGGTCAGCACAGGTGGCCTGGGTTTAACCCTCAAAGGCTAGAGATGCTGACACTCACCCTTAGCCATTTTGATTATAAAGAGGAGGTAGAGTTCGACAGAGTGATCAACCAGGCAAGAAAGGATGGACTAGGAGTAGGATCTGGGACAAGAAGCCTAGGAAGCAGGCATGCCCTCCTGGCTGCTCACCTCACATCAGCCCGTTAGCTTAAACTTCAGTGTTTCTATTGTAGAAGAAAGAGTTGGGCCATTTAAGGACACCTGCACCTGGGTAGTACTGAGTATTTTCAGATGGATTGTAGCATGGACAATGTTTTCTCTGTTGTTGCTGTTGAGACATGGTATTACTATGTAACCTTAACTGACCTGGAACTCCCTATATAGAGCAGGCTGGCCTTGAACTCACAGAGGACCACCAGCTTCTGCCTCCTAGGTTCTCAAATTAAAAGAATACATCACTCTACACACATGGCCTTTCTTCTCGTATTTTATATTTGCCTCTCTCTTCCCCAAACTTTCCAATTTCTCCTTTTCCATCACTAGGAAGTGAGCACCCACCTCCTAATGTGGGTGGTAGAAAGACTGCTCAGAAATGAAGTCTCTCTACGCTCCTTAAGATTGTACCGTTTGTGACCGACATGGGCTTTGCAGAGGGATGCCTGACCGCTGTAGGTCAACCCACTGAAATGCAAGCTATTGCTGGAAGGTCAACAACAGGTTTCAGCGTCCCTTATCATCCCTCCTTTCTTCTTTCCCGGCCCAATACTCAAGATACTCACTTTTCCTAGAAAGCAAGACACTTCCATCTGATTGCTTGTTTACCTTCCAGACTTACAAAGACTGAAGAACACATCTTATTTACTTTGTTCAGGGGCTGGGGAGGGGGGAGGTTATTGAATATTTTTGAAAGATGGCACTAAGTAACATGTAAAAGGTAAAAGGGAGATTTTTAGAAAAGCCAACTCCGACTACACAGCCTGTCCTTGTGGAGACAGGGAGCTCATTTCATATATTCCCAAGTATCAGAACACACTATTAATGGGGTCCAAAACAAACCCTTTACATCACTGTAAATGGATGCAACCAGAAAGCATGTATCTTTTCTAGAACTTTAAGGAGAAATAGCCACATAAGGTTTTTAAATGTTCTCGATCTCCAGTCTGAAAAAGGAACCTTCAATCTCAACTTTTGCCTTTGTAGCTTTACAATAAAGTTTTCTTGGAAAAGGAAGTGTTTCTCCCAAAGCATAATATTCAAGCCTTCAGGCTTGCTTGTTCCAACAGTGCCCACTGCAGAGTGCCTTACCGTGTGTCTCTGAAAAGGCATGCACACATCTCCACTGCAAGCATTTCTCTAGGGAGAAACTCCTAATAAAGTCCCTATGGGTTTTATACTACATGTCCTAAAGCAGCCCTGGAAAGAGCTTCTTCCGAAGAAGGTGGCGTTGGTGACACCTAGGGGAAGTGGAGGGTCCAGATAGGGCATCATTTAATAATCTGCCTTCAGTATGACTCAGATGGTCATTCAACAAATGTACAGGAAGGATTTCTTCAGACAAAGGTCTGGGGGTTTGAAGGTCCCTCTTTTGGGAGTTACAATCACAGATGAAATTGTTAACTGAAAATTACCCAGCCCCTTTCAAGTGGCTACTGCAGGATTGAAGCCTAGAGCTTGCTATCCCTGGGGAGACAACATGCTGTGTGATGAAGTGTTCATTAGTTGATTTGTGTAGAGTGCCTTGAAGACCTAAGCTCCAGAGTGCCTGGAAGCAGCACGGACTCCTCAGACTTCTTTTGTCTTTTGTTCACCTAAAGGCAACTTGACAGTACCTGATGAAGGATCCCCAAAGCAGGCCAGTCCACACGTCCTCATCTGCAGTAAGTGGCTCCCCTGAATGGGGGTGGTTCCTTTTTTGTAGAGAGGGTAAAATTCAATTCTTCTAAGTGGCTTCATTTATAACAGTGTGTCCCCCTAATGGATAAAGAGACGTCTTTCACATGGAAGTACTGAATGCTAAAGCCTGGGGTGTTTGTTGGTAACTTACATTAAGAGGATCTTCAGTTTGGTTGCCAGAGACATTGGAGGCCAGCTCCTGGCAGTGACATCCTAGCATGATGCAGATTGTTAAAGGATCCAAATCTATGTTCTAGTAGGGGTAGCTGCTAAGTAGGGGTAGCAGGTAAGCCAGCAGATTGTTGTAACTTAAATCAGGATGTGTTTCTTCTGAGCTGCAGACTGGAAGGATAGGAAAGGGGGTTACAAAATGGGATTACCACCTTCTGTAGTTTAGATGCACAGAAGTTTCAATTGACTTTGAAAAGAGTAACATATTATAAGCAGTGCTCATTGAGCTAAGTCCCTTATGAGTATCATTTTTGTTTATAGACCTTCCTTGACAGGTAGGGTTGTGCTAGGTGGGTTGGATGGGGAAAGCCGTGCCCAAGTGGAAGCAAGGACAAGAGCCACGGGCTTCTGCAAAAGCTCTCTGTTAAATTGTCCATGTGGTGTGTGTGTGGCCATCACTCCCTTCCTGATTCCTTGTGAATGTCAGGGATTTTTTTTTAACATGAGCTTCTCCTAACATATTTCAAGAGCATCCAAAATCAGTGTGGTAGTCCAGCCTTATGCACAGTTTTGCTTTGTGTGGTTTCTGTTACCACTGTCTAAAAATAGTAAATGGTAAATTCCAGAAATAAATAACCCACGAGCTTTAAATTGCAGTGCTCTGAGTAGTGTGGTGAAATCTCTCACTATTTCACTCCGGCTTGCCTCCATGTGAAGGTTCCCATGTCACACAAAGCTTAAATAAATACAGGCTCACAAAGAGGAAGAATCCATCCCATTACTTAAACTGGTATTTTATAGCTGACTACTATTTTTCTTCCAGAAAGCATCATGTTACCCTTTCCACCGTCAAAGATATTCTATTTAGGTCTTATATTCCAACAAGATTAAAAATATAAAAGCAGGAGATTCAGAAATCTGACAGACTAGGTTTTAAATCTAAGTGTCATCCCTTCCTGGTTTTGGGGCTTGAAAAACCACATCATTCATTTCGGTCTCACCACCAGCCTTCCCTGCTGCTACTGTAGTCAGTTTAAGTAACTAGTATGCAGGGAAATCCTTGGTGCCATGAATGTGGATGTGGGATCGAATGAGCATCTTCCACTACTCTATGGAGTCATCTGCAGTAAACTCTAGACCTTAGCCTCTAGAATTGTTCTTCTCTCAACATCTAAACTCCAGTCACCTGACATGTTCCTCTTGTCCCTGGCTGATGAGGGGTACACTCACTATCATTAAGCTCCTGGCTGGATTTTCCCATAATGGAAAGATAAACAAAATTATAAACACATTACAAAGTTTTATACAAGACAAGAGACTTCAGAAATGAAGCCCAAACAAGAAAACTGGAGTCTATGTTAAATCTAATGGAAAAGTGAATAGTTGTAGAGATGCATGATTGGACAAGGGGAAAATGGTCCAATAGAAATAAACTGGGAGCATCAGACCTTTGCAAGTACTGCCTGTTCAGATACTTCTTTGTGTCTCTACAACTTCAGATATAAGTGTGTTCTATTCTTCTATGTAAACAGGGGCACCTCTAGAATGAGAATTTTAAGATCTACTTTAGAGAAATGTCAGTGGATTCTTTTGTGGCTTGCTTTGGGAGAGACAAAAAGAAAGAGTACAGAGAGACTACCCTGCTCTGCTACTTTTCACAGCGTCAGGGTGCCAAGTTTTAGTGAACTGTGCCCTGTGTCTGGGCACTATCTCTGGCTCTAAACAATGAGTCTTGTGTGAAAGTGTCCATGGTTAATCATGAGCTTGATGGGGCTTCCTTGATGGGTGTGACAAGGCATGTCCAGCATCATATATTCACAGAGATAGAACAGGGTCCAGAGAGAAGGATCCCAGCTTTCTTAAGCCAGGTGGGGTAGCTGTTCTTTCTCTTGTTCTGATCTCTCTTGAATCTTGGTGCTACACCTCATTCCTTGTGGTCTACATGAGCTACAGTGGCTGAGCCTGTTGACCCTACATATATCTTTGAACTTTGCTTTGAGTGTGGGTTTCAGTTCAGAAACATCTAGAACTCTGTGTTCCTCACAATGGGGGCTTGGTCTTGTGTTTTGCTTTTCTTGCTTTTTCTTAAGCCAGTGGTATGCTTCTCAGGGGACAGCATGTCAGCAGTAGCCCGGACCTCATATCTTTACATTTATTTTGCTCTTAACTATGCATTGAGGAATTGGAGAAAATGCCAATTCCTGCACTATAATGCAGCACACTGTGATGGATGCCCCTCCTGAGATCCCATGTGCTTCCTATTGCCATGGAAAAACACTGGCATAGCAAGATTTTTTTCTATAAATTTCCCTGGAGACAGAATTGGATTTCTGTTGGTTGCTTTTACAGCAACATTGTCTCATCAACAAAAGAGGGAAAGAAAGGAGGAGCAAGGGGGGATTGAATTTTTACAAAATGAGTGGGTCTTCAGACCCACATGCTTTAAGAAACAGTTCCTGGTCCCAGGACTACTAATACATGAATATAGCCTAGCCTTGGAATGATGGGAAAGCCAGGAACTTAGGGCTTAGGTGAAGGAAGATGCAGTCTGTGACTTGGGAACTCATCCTTTTTGGATTTAGGCACATGTATCATTGAGGTGTTGCTCATGTGACTTAGTGAGTATAATAGTTTTTCCTCTGCTTGCCTACACTTCATTCTGGGCTGGCTTCAGCAGGTCTGTATGACAAAAGGTAGCCTGACACATGTCTAGTGGTTGGAATGACATCACGGTGGTGCATGTCCACTGTTATTGAGAAGCTAGCCCCAGTTGGTTTCCATGGTGATGATCATGGCACAGCCAAGGAGACTTTCCAAGGCTAGGCTGAGTCACATTTTCTGGTATTCTATGAGGCCAAAGCAAATCACACATAAACTCATATTCACAGGGTAGAAAAATGAGATTCCTGGTCTTGATGGGCAGTGTGGTAATGCCATATTTTGAAGGGACAGCATATATTATCTCCCACAGCAGGCCAAATATTCTCCCTGAGATGAAATGCCTCAAATTTTTTGTTGTTATTTTTTGTTTTTGTTTTTTTGTTTTTTGGTTTTTCAAGACAGGGTTTCCCTGTGTAGCTTTGTGCCTTTCCTGGAACTCACTTGGTAGATCAGGCTGGCCTTGAACTCACAGAGATCCGCCTGGCTCTGCCTCCTGAGTGCTGGGATTAAAGGCATGTGTCACTACCACCTGGCAAAATGCCTCAAATTTAAAATGGGCAAACACTATATACCTATTGTACCAATAATGACAAATTTGAACTCTTGACCCAGTGTGGACCCAATGTGTCACTTCACCCCAACTTCTCTCCCCCATTCCTTCACTCTCACTGGATGACTCATTATTCATCTACTAGTTGCAGTTACAAATATGGGAATATTCCTTGAATCTTCTTTTTCTCTGGTGTGCTGTCTACCTGGTTCATCAACAAAATATCCATAAATACTAACTTTGCAAAGTGTCTTGCATATGACATTTCTCTCCACACTTTAGTCCTTTCTTCCTGGGCAAGAATGGCCTTCCCTTTTGTTGGAAAAGTTCCCATGCCTAGTACTGGGCTGTTGATTTTCATGTTGTGTTTAGTAGGAACATTATTGCCCCATTAATATAATTCCATTTTAACTTTTTATGTATATGCGTATGTATTTTAGAAAATTTCTTGAGTAGTGGGTCTCTATATGACTTTTTCCCAAGATCTTTAGTGTGATTTATCTTTTCCTGTATTCCCTTTTATACCTTGAACTCCCTTACATCACTCTAATTTAACTCATTCTGTTCCTGAATAATTTTCTCTTACCCTGCACAAAATTCAACTCCAGATAAGTCAAGGATCTCAAAATAAGATCTGATCACCTGAATCTGATAGAAGAGAAATTAGTAAATATATTTGAGCTCACTGGCACAGGAAAGGACTTTCTGAATAGGACTTCAATTAGTAGAGCTATTAAGACAAACAATTAAGAAACAGGACCTCGTGAAACTATAAAGTTTCTGTATAGTACACTAAAAAGTTTTCAACATCCTTAGCTATCAGAGAAACTAAAATTAAAATTACAATAATTACATTGAGATTTTTCTCTTACCACAGTCATAAAAAAGAAGAGGAAGAGTAGTAGGAGGAGGAGGAGCAGGAGGAGGAGGAGGAGGAGGAGGAGGAGGAGGAGGAGGAGGAGGAGGAGGAGGAGGAGACAAGTTGGAGTGGATGTGGTCAAAAGGAAACACTTATCAACTGCTGCTGAAAATATAACTTGTGCAACCACTGTGGCAAACAGTGTGGCAATTCTTCAAAAAAGCTAAAAACATATGTACCAGATGATCCATCTATATGACTCAGACATGTACCCAAAGGATTCTGTATCTTATTAGAGACACCTGCTGTTCTGTGTTCATCTCTGCTCTATTCACAATGGCCAGGAAATGGAAACAGCCTTGGTTTCCTCAACTGATGATTTGTGTATAACTGATAATGATAATTAACCAGCATTGTATATGTTCACCCACAGTAAGAACTTGTCAAGACCCTCATGATTTTTGTTTTGTTTTAACCATATCCTAACTCACTGAAAACATCCATTGCCCAGTAGAATGATAGCTATATGGATTGATCTTAATTAAGATGATTTGCACAAAATGGACAAACCACCTGGAAAAATGTATTTCCAAGAAATGTAGTTGTACTGAAGATGATACTATTAAAACAAGCACAAAAGGAACCAAGGACAAAACTGGCATTTTGCCCCTATAAACAGTGACATGATAATAAGAATATTCATAAGAAGTGGGGAAAGTAAAGATAAATTCGTGAGACAGTTTTTTAGAAAAATAAATCTTCCTCAATTATGGTTAACCATTCCGAAAAGATTATACTGAAGCTATTAGCAAACCAATGGTACGCAACATCATGTGAAATAAATAAAGCATTCCTTGAAATTTTTATCTTATTTTAGCTTCTATTTTATTGAGGCATAATTTACAGACAATAAATTCCACTTAAGTGTTTGGTTTAATTATTTTTGAGCAACTGTACATAATTGTAAAATAATTGCCAAGTAAGAGAATATTTTAATCAGTCCTGAAAATTCCCTTATTTAAGTCCATTTTGAGTCAATCCTATGGCATTTGAATCAACCACTTTGACTTTTATCACCACCAATTACTTTTGATTTCTCTTGTAATTTATATAAATGTGATAATATTCTCCCCCCCCCCCCCCCGTGTGTGTGTGTGTGTGTGTGTGTGCTTGCTTAAATTCCTGTAAAATTCACCCGTGCTGTTTCTGTTGATACTTTATTCTTTTTTAATTCTAAATGATGTTTACTGGCATAATCTACAAGATTTTTTTTTTTTTAAGACAAGTTCCTTTATATCTCAGGACGGCCCTCGATTCTGTTGGGAACGTCTGTATGTCTCACACAGGAACTTGATGAGGAATGGAGTAAAAATTAGCATATAAAAATTAGTGAGCTTCTTTTATGCTGGGCCACATGAGTAAAAATAGAGTGCCTGTGTATTCTTGGGTGAAACCGTGTGTTTCCTTGCTCCTCTCTTCCCGTCTTGCTCTCCGCACTACTATGTACCCTTTAGGTCTTTGGCATCACTTACTCGATGAGTTCTCAGTCTCTTTAGGACTGAGTCAGGCCTTAGTGTTTTTGAGCAGTCAGCCAAGCTGTTTTCTAATTTAGAAAACAATGCTAAGCACAATCCTCAAAAATCACCCTTGCTCATTCAAGGACTCACAAGCTGTGTAGCTAAGAATGACCTTCATGGGAGCCCATTTTCAGGTTCCTAGTGGCTTTACCTGGCAGGTCTGCCTAGAGAGGATGATTAGACCATGGGTTGGAGTGAGTGCAGGTGTCTGAGATGATCTGTGCTTGGCTGTGCTGGAGGGGAGGTCCTTTGCTCCACCCCTTGGCCTTTCTATAAATACCTGAGGACAGAGACAGTCAGGGCTCGTTGGAATAGGTTCCAGGCCCTCTCAAGGCTATCCTGTATTCTCTGTCTGTTCATCTCCACATTCTAACTCTTTCTGTCTAATATTTCCTGCTGTTCTCACTCAAGAAAACTCTGGGGAACTGTGGGGTTGGTGGGTAAATGTCCTGTAGACTTTGACTTCTGATCTTCCTGCCTTTACCTCCCTAGTGTTGGGACTACAGGTATGAGCTACCATATTTGATTTTAGTTTTCCATACATGTTACAGTCATTCTTTTATTGACAGACATGTGGGTTGTCTCAAGTTGGTTTTTGTTATTGTTGTTGTTGGTTTTTTTTTTGTGGTTTGAATATTGCTACTATAAACATTTCCCTACAAGGATTAGTAGGCATTTGATTTTTTTTCCTTGTTAAAGTATGCAGTCTGAAACTGCTGGATCAATAGCAGGTGAAATTTTAACTTGGAAGCATTTGTTGCATACTTGTTGACTTAAGAAATGTAAGATTGTTTTAGCTGGTGTGGTAGTTTGGATCTAGGATGTCTCCAAAGGATCATTTGTTAGAGGTCTAATTCCTATTTTGGCAACATTGTGAGGAAGACCTACTGTGAGGATTTAATCGTTGGGCTTATGCTCTTGAAAAACCTGTGGGATGCCAGTTTCCTTCTCTCTATTCTCTTCCTTTTCTAGCCATGAAGGGAGCAATTTGATCTCCCACATGCATCTTCTATGGTACTCATCCCTGCCACAGACCCAAAACAGCAGAGCCAACCAAACATAGATAAAAAAAACCTCCAAAACTGTGAGCCAGAGCAAACATTTTCTCTTTGGAAGTTGAGCATCTCGGGTTTTTGTTGCAGTGGTTGAAAGGCGACTGCCACAGGGTCTCTCTTCTCACTTTCGTCTTCTTTTCTTTCATGTTACAAATTGTGGTTGGAGTAAAAAATGTCCCCCATAGGCTCAGGTATTTAAGCAATTGGTCCACAACTTGTGATGCTGTTTGTGGAGGTTATGGAGAGATACAGACTTGCTAGAGGAGGGCTTTGTTACTGGAGGCAGACTTGGAGAGGTCACCATCCACTCTGCTTTTTTGTGCGTGGTTGAAGATGTGATCTCTAAGCTTCTGCTTCAGCCATCTGCTGCCCATCCACACCATTGTAGACTCTCACTGTGAAATGGTAAGCCAAAGTAAAGTCTCTTCTGCAAGTGGCCTTTGGTCATGGTGTTTTATCATAGTAATAGAAAAGTAACTAATATGCCAATCTAATTTGAGTTACTTTTACAGGTAGATAACTCATTATATCTTTAAATATCATGTATACATTTCCTAATTAGGCACCTTTTCACACCTACCAGTCAATCCTGTTTTATTTTTAATGATATGTTTATATCCTCTGCCCATTAAATTTTTTCATAGTGCCATACATGTATTTTGAATTTAAATTCCTGTACTTAAACATGCCTATATAGACATAGGTACAAATTGGTTTTGACATTTCTAACTGTATCTCCATGATTTTCCTTTCTTTTTAAATTGTACCTTCATTATTTCTTTAGAAAATTTTTATGTTAATTTAATATATTTTTCTTGTGGTTCCAGATTTTTGTGTCTTTCCCAGGAAATCAAAATCTTTACTGGTTGTGGGTTGGCAATATTTTCCCCAAGTTTATATTAGCCTTTGTGTTTAGATCTATATTCTGTAACTGTATATTCTTCTTTGGGCCACCAGCTCACAAAAATACAATGTGGAGACTTATTATTAATTATGAAAGCTTAGCCTATAGCTTAGACTTGTTTCTAACTAGCTCTTATAATCTAAATTAACCCATTTCTGTTCATCTAATGTGCTGTCCCTTGGCTCATGACTCAAACTAAACGTGTACACACACACACACACACACACACACACACACACACACACACACACATAAAGGGATTTATTATAGTGGCATACAGGATGTTGTTGGAGTAGCCCAGCAATGGCTATCTCAGGAAGAAAAGGCTGAGAATCTGGTAGTTATTAAGCCCACAAGGCCAGATGTCTCTGAATTTCCAACCTGGTCTTGAAGGAATTATCAAGAGCTGCTACTCTTCAGTCTATGCTATATTCTGATCCAGAAGAAGTCGGATTTAATACAGGGCCACTGCAAAAGGAGAGATTTACATATTAGAGTGAGGACAAGAAGGTGAAGAACAGTTTCTTTCTTCCATGTCCTTTTATGTGAACTGCCACCAGAAGGTGTGGCTCAGATTTAGGGTGGGTCTTCCTGCCTAAATAACAAGATTAAGAAAATCCCTCACAGGCATGCCCAGAAGCTTGGATTTTAATTGATTCAATATGTAATCAAGTTGACAACCAAGATTAGCTATCACAAGAAGTTGGCCTGATTTTCTGCACAGCAATTGTACTGATTGTAAATGGGAGTTTTTCCTCTTCATGTCCTATTCACATAGCTTTTCCTTCTTGAGTTACTGAATTGGTTATAGCCTTGAGTGCAAGGCTGGAGAGACATACCGAGAGTGGATAGATTTGCTTTGCCTCTGATCCCCTGGTGAAGTGGCTTCATATTTCACTACTAAGTATGATGTTAGCTTGAGACTGTATGTAGCTTCTATCCAATGGAGGAATTTTTCTTCTGATTCCAGTTTCCAAAGAGTTAGTTATATTGTGAACAGATTTATGCATGTATTGATTTGGCCATATAACTTTTCTTCACTTTGTGTCTATGGTAGGTTACTTATGTTGCCTTTCAAATGCTAAACTAATTATGCTAAACTGAGGTATGATATGTAATCATTTTAATATACTCGTGTATTTCATTTTCTAGTACTTTCTAAGTATGTTTATCTCTGTTTACATGAGGGATGCTGATGCATGTGAATACTTTTTCCCTATAAAATCTTTGTCATTTTGTGTCTGTATAATTGGCCACCATAATCTCATAGTGAGTGGTACTATTAGGAGGTGTGACTTCGTTGTGGTGAGTATGTGAAAAAAGAAGGGGAGAATCTCCTTGTTTTCTTTTTGCTTGAAAGGGTTTGTGTAGATTGTTTATTCTCTAAAGCACAGCATTTTATCTGATTTGATGGAATTTGTCTGGCCTTGGATATTTCCACATGACAAATATTTTTCATAACAATTCAGGTACTTAGAAAATACAAATCTATTCAGATATTTCGACCACCTATTGCTGGCTTTGTTAAGTTGTAATTTAAGGAATTCATCAATTTAAAAATCAATTTTAGATATCTTGCTGCATTTTATTGACATGATGCTGTTAAAATGTTCTTTTATTACCTTTCCAAATGTGGGTGGTCTCCAATAATCATTTTTACTTCATAATAGATGGTGTCTTAGTTAGGGTTTTTATTGCTGTGAAGAGACATCATGACCACAGCAACTCTCATAAAGGAAACATTTACTTAGGGTGGCTTACTTACAGTTTCAGAGGTTCAGCCCATTATCATGGTGACAGGCACCATGACAGCAAAAAGACAGATTGTGCTGGAGGCATAGCTGACAGTCCCACATCTTGTAAGCAACAGGAAGTCGACTGAGAAAAGCTTGAGCAAAAGAGATCTCAAAACCCACTCCCATAGTGACACACTTCCTCCAACACAGCCATACTCACCACAACAAAATCATACCTAATAGTACCATTCACTATGAGAGTATGGGGGCCAATTACATTGAAACTACTGAGGATGGTAACATGCATTTTCTTTCTTTTCTTTTAATTGATCAATTCAGTGACAGGTTTTTGTTTTTGTTTTTTTACTAATACTTAATTTTTTTTCTTTTTTAAAATTATATATATATATATATATATATATATATATATATATTATATATATATATATATATATATATATATATGGGAGTGTTTTGAGACAGGGTTTCTCTGTGTAGCCCTGGTTGTCCTGGAACTCACACTGTAGACCAGGCTGGCCTTGAACTTAGAGATCCACCTGCCTCTGCCTCCTGAGTGCTAGAATTAAAAACATGCACCACCACCAACACATATATATGTGTTATATATTAAATACATGTATTTTTCCTCTCAAACTCATGTTAGAACTTTCCACCTCCATACCCACCCAACTTTATTTTTTCTCAATATTTCTTAAAAAAAAAAAAACCTACAAAAATGAAAATCAAAGTAACAAAAAAGACAAAAAAGTGAAATAAGAAATTTTCAGAGATAATTTTTAATTAAGTGTTTTATTATGCAGAATAACATTTTCTATTTCATTGTTTTTTAAGAATGGCATTTCTATTAGACTTTAGTAGTATTTAATTTGGTCCAGCATTTTGAGCTCTTTAATTTGAAAAAAATAGATAACTGATTTTCATTTCTCTCTTTCTTATATAATAATTTCAAATATAATTCATTGAAATTTCCTCCCTTAACCTCAACATATTATATTCTAGTCTCATCCAATTAAGAACATCAATCTCACCTTTTATTTGTTGACTCTTGAATCCTTTAAAAATGGATTGTTTAATTACAAAATATGAGTTCTCTTTCTCATTATCTTATTGGTATTAACTTCTGATATGTAATTCAATTAGTCATTACTGTAAACAGAGAACATAAACTATGTATCTATCATCTACCATGTTTTATAACATACTTTATTTCATAGTGAATTTTGAGAATCATAAAAATATGGTTTATATTATTCTTTTATTTATTTACTTATGAGGTTTGATCCCAGAGTTACGTCCATGTGAACCACATGCTCTAATATGAGCTACACCCCAGTATGCTTTTCTGGAGTTTATAATCATTCTGAACAGAAAGTTTACCAATTAAACTTTTCCATATGTTCTTCTTACTGATTGCTATGCAAGAAATTCTAGCAACAGTATTTAGGACCTCTCATGTGTCACAGTTCCTGTGTGTCAGGACACATGACTTTCCTGAGTCCTCTGCTCAGGGATCCATATGCTGTAACTGGGGTGTTGCCTGGTTACCTTTCTTTCTAGATTCTAAGATTCTCTTCCAAACTCATGCAGCTGTTGGTAGAGCTTACCTTCTGAAGGCTGTAGATGAAGTCTCGTTCTTTTCTTACGTCTTTGTGTTACTTTTCTTGCTGGTAAGATGAAGTATTGATGAAAGCAACTTAAGAAGTGGGGGAAGTTATCTTGATGTACAGTCCCAGGGCACAGTCTATCATGGCATGAACGTAATGGTAGCTTGAGGCAGTTAATCACATTATATCCATAGTCAGGAATCAGAGAAAGATGACAGCTGATGTTAAGCTCATATTTGTGTTTCAACCCAGACCACCAGCCTATAGGATGGCACCTGCTGCTATTGGTGTGGCTCTTCCCACATCAGTTAACCTACTCTAGATAATCCGTTTCAGGTACAACACAAGCCCAGAGTGTCCCCTACATGAGACTAGATCCCATCGTGTTGACAATAAATATTAACCAGCACAACCCCTAATTAGAGGTTCTAACAGTGTGTTGAACAAGAACAGTTAAGATCAGACAACCTTTGGAACAGAAAATATCATCCTGAGTGAGGTAACCCAGACTCAGAAGAACACACATAGTATGTACTCATAAGTGGATACTAGATACAACCCACAGCTCCAGAGAATCTAGCTAGCAAGGAGGACCCTAAGAGAGACATATGGATTACTCTGGGAAATTGAAATAGATGAGATCTCTAAGAATAAGCTGGGAATGGGGGGGGGGGGGGAGAGGCAATGAAGGGTATGGCATGGGGCATGAGAACATAAGGGAACAGGATGGTTGAGCTGGAACAGGGACAGAGTAGGAGAGCAATGAAAGAGATACCATAATAGAGGGAGACATCATGGGGATAGGGAGAAACCAGGTGCTAGGGAAGTTCCCAGGAATCCACAAGGATGACTACAGCTTAGACTACTAGCAATAGTGGAGAGGGTGCTTGAACTGGCTTACCTAAGTAATCATATCAGTGAACACCCTAACTGTCATCATAGAGCCTTTCTCCGGTCAGTGATGGAAGTAGATCTCTATCCACAGCCAAACACTAGGCTGAGCTCCAGGAGTCCAGTTGAAGAGAGAGAAGAGGGATTCTATGAGCAAGGGGCATCAAGATGATGATGGGGAAACCTATAGTGACAACCAATCCAAACTAGTGGGAACTCATGAACTTTAGACCAAGAGCTGTGGAGCCTGCATGGGACTAGACTAGGCCCTCTGCATAAGTGAGACACTTGTGTACCTTGAACTGCTTAAGAGGCCCCCTGGCAGGATGATCAGGATCCATCCCTGGTGCACGAGCTGGCTTTTTGGAGCCCACTACCTATGTTGGGACACCTTGCACAGCCTTGATGCTGGAGGAGGGTCTTGGACTGGCCTCTACTGAATGTACCAGGCTCTGCTGACTCCCCATGGGAGGCCTTACATTCTTGTAGGAGGGAATGGGGTGTGAGTTGTGGGGAAGGCTGGAGAGATGGGAAGAGGGAAGAGGAGGATCTGTGGTTGGTATGTAAAATGAATTAAAAATTTCTTAATAAAGAATATACATTCTGAAAACATATGAAACCTTCATATATATAATGTTCAAGAGTAGACTTGTTAACTGAGCATGCTTAGGAAGAGGGAGAACTCTACATGAACATGTCCAGACTCCCTAAGTTTAAAAAAAAAAAAAAAAAAAAGGGCTGGAGAGATGGCTCAGAGGTTAAGAGCACCGACTGTTCTTCCAAAGGTCCTGAGTTCAATTCCCAGCAACCACATGGTGGCTCACAACCATCTGTAATGAGATCTGGCGCCCTCTTCTGTATACATAATAAATAAATAAATAAATCTTAAAAAAAAAAAAAAAGGATCAGACATCCTTGCCTGGTATTGAGCTTAATAAGAAATAATCTTTCATCATTAAGAAAAATGTTAGCATTTCTTTGAGATGTCCTTTTGCTTCACCACTCCTATATCTAAGAGGGCTATAATAAATGAATCTGAGAATTTTGTTTCAAATCTTTTCTGTATTAATTGATAAAATTACATGTTTTTTTTTTTAGTCTGTTTAATTCGGCATATAACAAATATTTTCCAGCTAATCTTATATAACCTGAATAAACAATGCTTGGCCATAGTATATAATTCTTTTTTATATGCTCCAGTTGCTTAATTCTGTTTTCTAATACTTTGTTATTTTTTTCCATCTTTTTTATTTCTTATGTTCAGCATCAAACACAGTATCTCATGGGTGCTAGTCGAGAGCTCTACCACTGAGCTATCTCCTTTGGTTTTGGTTAGGTTTTTTGTGTTTATACCATTGAAGAATATCAGTCTGAAGTTTTTAGTTTAAAACAGCCTTCATTTGGTTACAAAAGTACTAACTTTACATTTAAAAAATGAATATTATTTTCTTCATTCATAGGAGATATGGTCCCTCTTTAAACATCTGAAAAATTCTACAGAGAGACTGTTTAGACATTCATATGGCTTTATACTGCACATTCAAATTCCTTATGTGTTGTGAGGTTATCCACTTCATGCTATTTCACTGGATTTGGGTAGTTTTTCATGGAATTTGTCCATTTGATACCTGTTGTGTAGTGTTCGGATTATTGATAAAGTTCCCTAGTTATTATTCTAAAGTCTATAGAATCAGTCTGTAATAGATACTCTTTTATTCCTGAGTGGTAATCTGTGATCTTTCCCTTTTTAAGCCCTGCTGAAAATTTTGTTAATTTTATTCATCTGTTCAAAAAAAAAAAATGACTTAGTTGTTTCATTTCTCTTCTTCATTATTTCTGTTTTTGTTGGTTTTCGACAAGATCTCATGATGCTATGGAGCTTAGAATGATTCAAAGTTTTGGTCCTCCTGTCTCCAACTCCCAAACGCTGAGATGATTTGTGTGCATTCCTCCCACCCCCCGCGCCCCACCATGCTTGGTTCATGAAGTGTTGGGCTTAAATAAAGAACTGGTGCATGCTGGGCAAGTACCACCCCCAGCTGAGCTGAGCTCCAGCTGCTATTGTGTCTGGTTGGGAATTCAGGGGTTTCTGCTCTTGATTTCATTAGTTCTTCTTTTTAATGCTGCAGTCTCCCTTTGGCATGGCTTCAGCTGTGTCCCAAGCATCTCTGCCTGCTAGACTTTTATTTTCCTTCAGTCTCATATTGTTTAATGTGCCCAATGAGACTTCTTTGCCTCATGGATTATTAGAAGTGTGTTGTTAGCTTGGGATTTTTTTACATTTACTCCTGTTATTGATTTCTAGTTTGATTATAGTGCTGCTGGAGAATATACTCTACATAATTTCACTTTTCTTTGCTTGGTGTGTTTATATTTTTCTAGTCTGGTGACCAAATTCAGGGCCATGGACAGTTGGAATAGCCCAGTGGCAGAGGAAGTGATCCAGTTTGGTATTTGTTCTCTGCACACTTGAGTGTTTTGCTGCTGTTGGGTAACATGTCTTATGAGTATCGATCGGGCCCCATTGTCTGAGTATGTTGTAGAGCCTTTCTGGAGATTTACTGCCTTTCTTGTTAGCTGACAGTCTAGATAGATAGCTACTGAAGTCTTGAGCTGTAGAGGTGGATTTGTCTATTTCAGAACCAGTTTCCTTTGACCTTCTAGAGCAGGGGTTCTCCACCTTCCTAATGCTGAAACCCTTCAGTACAGTTCCTCAGGTTGTGGTGACTCCCAACTATAAAATTGTTTTCCTTGCTACTTCACAACTGTATTTTTGCTATTGTTATAAATCATAATGTAAATATCTCTGTTTTTCAATGGTCTTAGATGACCTCTGTGAAAGAGTCTTTCAATTCCCAAAGAGATCATGACCCACAGGTTGAGAACAATTATTCTAGATCATAGCTGCTCACATAATGCATCGATTTCATTTATATCTATTTTAATGCATTTTTGAATTAGAAAAGAATGTGTTGATTCAGTAGTATAAAAGTAATTATGCTTCAAGGATGCACATCCAAAGAAATAGTTGTCTCTTAAGGAAACATGACCAAGAGTTTGGAGAAACTTCCCCAAATAGAAATATTTACAGAGACAATATAGAAAGAGCTTTGTAAAGCATATTAAAGAATTTGTGTTTTGTCTTGATGGCTTTGGAAAATACCAGGAAACCTCCTATAGTGTGCCAACATGGCTAGAAAGATTAGTAACATAAATTACTCTTGCAGAATGAGAGCCCAGAGTTGAAGTTCCCCTTAAAAACTGGGGTCTCTCATTTTCTATATGTTTATACTGTTGTGGGCCACATATGCCTTTACTTCTGGTATAGGAAAATTATACCTCTTCTCATTATAAAGAATTTAATTACTAGCTTTTGCCATCTTCCCTACCAGGATTCAGGTCCCAATTGAGGAGTCATTACTATCTATCTCCATGAATAAAATTTCTTATTCTTTTAGATTCTCATTCTTATCTTAATGATTTTTTTCTTCACCTATCTCACTCTCCCATTGATATGGGGACATCTAGGCATTGTCATAGACTGTTTAGAATCTGTGTCTGTCTAGATTCTGTCTTTCTGTCTTTCAAATAATTGATTTAACACTTTTTAATTTCATTACAAATCATTGGTCCTATTATTCTCTTGTTTCTAATGGCCTTTCCTCCAGCTTCCACTCACCTTTCATATGATATATATGTATATGCTTCCTAAGCCAAAAGTAACAATTGTGTGTTCTTTCTTCCAGTCTTTGGTTGAAATCTGAGACCAAGATGCAGTCTATGAGACATCACGAGAGGTCTACATAGATTGCTCCACATTTAAATAGAATATCTCAGGAAAAAAGATGGTTACCTTTTGTCCACAAACAGTGCTAGATAAGTATCTAATGCCCAAATCTGTGGTAACCACCTTGAAACATGAAAGACAATCATTTATAAGAAATCTAACATGGTCAGGTGGTGATAATGTATGCCTTTAATCCCAGCACTCAGAAGCAGAGGCAGGTGGATCCCTATGAGGTCAGCCTGGACAGTCAAGTTCCAGGACAGTCAAGCCTACACAAAGAAATCCTGTCTCCAAAAACAAATAAGAAAAAGGAGGAGGAGGAGGAGGAGGAGGAGGAGGAGGAGGAGGAGGAGGAGGAAGAGGAGGGAGAAGAAGAGGAGGAGGTGGAGGAGAAGGAGAAGGAGAAGAAGAAGAAGAAGAAGAAGAAGAAGAAGAAGGCCGCTATTTCTCATGTTAAAGGTGAAGGTATTGAGTTACAGAGATGACTGTTGTCATAGAGAATGCTATTAGCCACCACTGAATCATTCACCTTTGAACTTTCTGAGAAAATGCTCTTATTATTTAGACCAATTAAGTAAAAACTTTTTTGTTATTACTATTTTCTTTTGTGTGTATGTGACTAAATTTATCTAAACTGGTGCTTTCATCTCTCCACTAAAGCTCCTGAAGGAGTCCTCTTATCTCTCATCCACAGTTTTTTGTTTCCTAGAGCCCTCCTCAGTCCTCTTACTCTCCTCCTTCACCTGCCATTCAAACCCACTAGCCCCAAGTTCCAAAGGCCATTGCAATAATATCTGCTATCTCATATACTCTTTTAGACTCTTGATACTCTCCCATCAAATATACATACATGCATACATACATACATTCATATATACACACATGTATGCATGCACATACACATATATATATTTATATATTCCTCCTTGAAACCTTTTTAAAAAGTTCATCAATTGATTGATTTAGTGATGAACAAAGACTTGAAGCCTGGGTTATAAAGGGCAATTTAGCTTCCTTCTCACCAGAGCATTCACTCCTGAAACCTTCACTCTTGTAGCTTCCCACTGCTGTAAAAGTAGTACAAATAGGGCTGGAGAGATAGCTCGGAGGTTAAGAGCACTGACTGCTCTTCCAGAGGTCCTGAGTTCAATTCCCAGAAACCACATGGTGTGGCTCACAACCATCTGTAATGAGATCTGGTGCCCTCTTCTGGCCTGCAGTCATACATGCTGTATACATAATAAATAAATAAATCTTAAAAAAAAGTAGTACAAATACCTTGAAGTTCACAGGCTGGAAGGAAGCCCAAAGAAGTCTTCCCATGAGTACCTTGTAGAGAATTCCCAAGACCACATTACCAAAGAGATGTGTGGCCAGCTCTCACTCTTCCAGGTATTTCCAAACCTAATTGTGAATTCATGAGATGCCCTGGACAAGAACTATCTAGCAAAGCCCTCTGAGTTTCCAACCCACACAAATCATGAGAGAAAAGTAAAATTGTTATTTAAACCAATCGACTTTGTATATTTAAGAGATAACCAGAAAAGCTCTCTTGCAGGCCCTAAAAGCCATGTTCTGTGAGGATGTCAATTCTCCCTTAGTGCTTGGCCTATTTTGCAAATGGATGAAATCAACATTCAGAATGTGGTATGCAGGAGTGGAAGTGCAATTAGAGTAGCAGACTTGATGTCTCTTCTAGAAGGGTCTTCTCTACCTCTGACATAACTTTCTTCCCTTTATCATCATACTCACCAAAACCATCTCCTCTGAGAGGTTTCCTTGAGCCCCATGAGTATCTGTAAAGTTAGTGACTCATCACAACACCCAGGTTGATTATTGTCCTTGATACAATTATCTCTGTTGCCTTCTTCTTTGTGGCCTTTCTCCTTGCTATGAAAGCAATGCAACAAAAACAATGTCATGTTTCTTTGGTACTCTCTATCCAACACCCAGTGCAGAGCTCCCTGTCAGTATGCAAAAAATATTTACAATGAGTTAATAAGAGAATTACAAAGTTGTAACTTGGGGTCCTTGAACTGAAATCCATGCATGTGCTCCCAGTTTGGTCTCAGTGATAACTCAGTCTATAGCTTTCAGCAGTTTCTAAGAAGCAATCCATGGGGCTCAAAATACTAGCATCCATTCACTTGGAGGCAGAATGTAAACTGCGACACCGAAAAGATACATAGCAAATGGCCATTTCCTGCCTTGATAGCCCGGACCCAATTAATGGACTCAGAGGCTGAATATGAATTATACATATCAGCTGATAGCTCAGGCTTGTTACTGGCTAATCCATACATTTAAATTAACCCATATTTCTAGCTTTGCCATGTAGTGATACCATGGCACATTCATCTCCTGCTCCCTCTGCGTCTGGAAGGCAGCCCCTGACTCCAGCCTTTTCCTTCCCATCATTCTTAGTTTGGTTACCCCACCTATACTTCCTGCCTGGCTACTGGATAATCAGCATTTTATTAAACCAATTCAAGTGATAGATCTTTACAGTATACAAGAGGATTATTCCACAGCAATACATACAGGAAAATTCCAAGAAATGATGTGTCCAATATCTTCCTAGCGATGATAGTGGGTATGTGCACTTAACTCATCAAACTCAATCAATATTTAAATTAAAATATATTTAATAAAATTGGTGGGAAAAATCCATTGAACTTGCTTCATTGTAGTCTTTTCCAACTAAAACATAGAAATTTTTTCCATTATCAATGAATTACTGTCCATTAATATTAAAACCCAGTTATGTACTAGCCTTCCATAGGGAATATATGAAGTCTGAATTCTTCAAATTCCTTTCTTATTGCCCTATACTCTGTCCCTCCTCAAGGTCTCCCTCAGTTGTTTATATATATATATATATATGAGAGAGAAGCCAGTTTACTACTTCTAAAATACTTATGAAAACACCTACACACACACACACACACACACACACACACACACACACACACATGCATGAATCTCTAGACCTAACTCAGAAATTTAAAATGATAAAAAATGAAAACTCTGAATTTCCAAGAATCAGGAGATGTGACATTTGCAGTCTTAGGTTTCCAGATGTGCCTACAATTTACTTCAATAGGGCAGCTCTCCCAGGTAAAGTCACCTGTGAAGAGTCGGGTTTGTGAAGGAGCAGCAGAATCTACAAGTTTCCAATCCATCCTTAGAGCTAGAACCACATGTCTGAAATGAACAGAGTTAGCAAAGAATGGCATTACAGTAGAGAAAGGAGGATGTGGAAAAACAAGGTATGGGAACTCTCCAAATCCTTGAGAGCCAAGAAGTACTTTGGATTTCTAATTTTGGCAGGAATATTTGCATACATATAATGAATATATCATGTAGGGTATCCAAGACTAAACACAAATTCATTGATGCATATTATATTATACATATTATACACCAAGCTTGAAGGTAAGTTCAGATAAATTGTCACCATCTCTGCATTTTGATGAGGTCAGATGTAGAGTTTCTCACTTGTTATCAAGTAGACTCTTCAAAGTGTTTCCAATTTGGGTGTGTCCTACATTTTATACTTTTGATGTAGTAATGAGCAACATATATTGGTTCCTCTAATCCTCTATTGTGCAGATCTGAAGTGTAAAGCTCTGCTAGGCTTTAGTATCTGCTTTCTTTCAAAGTCCAGGTTGAACATTAATTTCCAGTATAATGTTACTAACAGATGGGATTTAGGAGATAAGGTTTTTGGGAATTTATTAAATCCTCATGAATAAGGTTAGTGTTCTGCAACAGAGACCTCAGTAGGGCTGGCTGGCCCTTTCACACCTTTGCCCCCTCTGCCATGTGAGACACAACAGGAAAGTTCCACAGGCCTGTCAAGAGTCCTCACCAGACACTAACTTTGCCAGTACTTTGATCATTCACTTCCTAAGGCTCTAGACGTGTAAAAAATAAATGTTTCTTCTTCATAAATCATCTAGCCTCAGGTGCTTTGTTATAGCACCACCAATAGTGAGAAAAGTCCAAATTCCTTACTGATCTAAAAAAAAAAAAAAGAATTACCTATATTCCAATCCATTCTTGGACTTTTATTGATAACTTCTTGTCACCAGGTATAATTTTAGAGCAAAGAAATTGGTGTGTGTGTGTGTGTGTGTGTGTGTGTGTGTGTGTGTGTGCTAATAAGGAACTCCTAATCTAGTAAGAGACAAGAACTTAAAAATAATGGTAGGATATGTGAGTATTGTGGTAATAGTCTGTATCTTGTATAATAGAAGTGTGGTGACACAGAAACAGCCATTATAGAAGAAACCAGGAAAACTTTTATTCTGGAGGTAAATTTTTAGTTATTTGATTAATAGTTCATGTGACTGCTCTATTGTATGACTACAAATGTATTTAGATATTTACAATTGATCATTCAAGTTCCCAGTGCAAAATATATTCTATTCGTTGATCCTTTAACTTAAACCAATGAGAAGAGGGGAATGGCCTCTCCGTTGCCCAGAAGAGAAACTTGAGGTTAGTAAAGGGGCTACTATTTTGTGCAGGATTACACAGGTCTTGAATGGCAGAGACCTAGACTTTGCATTGCAAGTATAAACATTCTTCCTTCTTTTCATCCTCTTTTCAATCTTTCCTGCCCTTCTACCACTTTTTCATTCTAGGTCATTTCCATCATCTTATATCATACATTAAAAGATGAAAAGAATGGTTATTTGGAACTTGAAAAGTGGATAAAGGACATGTCAACTTCTACCTCTGAAGAAGAGAATCTGAGCAAATGTCTCAGTGTCATTGTGTGCTGAGGCACCAGCCCAGGGATGGCCAAGTTCTCAACTTGTTTTCTCCATCCTCCAGTCCCTACTGTAATGTTATTCTTCTGTTCTTCTATAACTCTGTTCATTACAACCATGTCTAATGATATTTTTTTTTCAGATTCAATGAGTATTTTTGCTCCCTTATTTTTGAGAAATGAGGGTTCTGCAGAATAATTACTTATATTACAGAAGTATAAATAAAAGGAAGGATAAGTAAAATTACTCTTCCTCTGAAAGCTCAGACATAATGTTAATGGTGGAGATAATCATACTAAAGATGGTGAAGACTTTCCAGGGACAGATAATGATCCTTAGATCATGGACCATCACTATGACTTCCTGGAAAGGAAGCAGAAGAGAAGACTCATGATACAGCAGGAAAGATGCCCTAAGGTAACTGAACTGTGCTCATCTGAAAATAATCATAAAAGTGCACATTTGTCTCTTTCAGGCTTGGTGGCAAGATGAACTTACTGTATAATGTTCACACTGGAATAAACCAGGTGAACATTGAAATCTGAACAAACTCATTTTATTCCAATTCATGCTTGTTTTGCACTGTGTTGGCTACTTTTATGTCATCTTGGCACAAGGTAAAGTCCTTTGAGTAGAGAGAAGCACAACTGAGAAAATGGTCTCAACAGATTGGTCTGTGGGCAAGCCTTCAGTACATCTTTTTGACTGGTAATTGATATGAGAGGGCTCAGCTCAATGTGTGCATTACCACCCCTGGGCAGGTGATTTTGGATGCTACAAGAAGGCAGACTGAGCAAGTGATTTGGAGCAAGCCCCTAAGCAGCACTCCTTCATGGCCTCTGCATCAGTTCCTGCCCCCAAGTTCCTGCCCTGATTTACCTGGATGATATACAACAAGCTGCTAGGTGAACAAAACCCTTTCCTCCCCAAGTTGCTTTTGGTCATGGTGTTTTATCACAGCAACAGTAACCCCAAGACACAAATCTTCTTAAAGGTTGGCTTCCTTAGTAAGTTGCTCTATAGCAAGAGAGGGCCTTGCTGTACTCAACAGGACATTCAACTCAATAAACATACCCCAGTGTGAATTAATATATTGATGTTGGAGAATAATCTTGAAGGAAACAAACCTCCCACAGATATGAGGCCTTATATAACACCACCCAGTGATTCTACCTGTTCATAGGCAGCATGGGGATATCAACGTAATATTGGAATTCTCTTTTCTAGAATATGAACCTCACTATTGAAGGAGATAAGTATTACTCTAGTCACATTGTTTTCCAACCTCTCTTTGCTTATATTATCTTCTTGGCTTATGTTCTATGCTGCTGTCCCTGAAATGTGAGAAACTTGCCCTTTATTACTTGTAGGAGACACAGAAGAGGGCTATAAATGAATGTCAACACATACTTGTCCTGTTTCTTTTTTTGTAAGAGACAATCTAAAGGACAAAAGCATAAGGAAGGACTGTAACCCACCATGGATTTACCTGGTTACACCAAATGGATACCCTTCCCCTGTGTCTCAAATAACCAAACATTGACCTCTCAGCTCAGTGAACTGAATGATTTTGAATTGTTAAAGCATCTCACTTAAAGTCCATGATAATTGCTGAACAAACATCTTAAAAGAAAATACCTGGCGTGGAGCAGTTATCCACCAACTATTTATTGACTGACAAGCACTATGCCTTAATATCTCTTCATTGAAATCTTACTAGACTTACAAGTCAGAACCATACAAGTAATTAGCTCCAGACTTCTTCTGACTTGTTCATTCTTGTTTGCTGACTATACCTTTTTTAAATCCCCATATTATATGGTATATATATCCTTACTGCTGTGTGATGCCAGGCGTCTATCAATTATTCCAATGGTCATGTGGCTGTAACTCTGTCATTAAGATATTCTGAGTAGCATCTATTGTAAGTTTCTGCATGTCTCTCAATATTTAATGTATAGGGGCTTCATACAGTCGGCACACAATAAATGTTGCTGTCTGTGACACTGATGTATTGAAAAGAAAAAACTGCCTTGAGTTTCTGAGCCTGTCTCTATCTGGACTGAGGTAATTACACAGATAATTAAATCTAGAAAAAAAAAAAAAGAAAACTGGCTGTTTTCATTTGCACTGAGCTATTGGGAGTCCAGGTCTTCAGTGGTCAAATTCTCTTCTTGATGTTTTAACTCCTTGTTTCCCCAACTGTTACAGACAAAGCTAGAGCTCAGAACAACCCTGAAGAGTTCGAGTTAAAAAAATAAGTCTACTCTAGCATCTGCTTGAGAGAAAGAATAGAGGTGTCATTTTTATCTTTAGAAAAATGATCACCCCACTTACTGCATTTTGGTAAATGGTAGGTAGATGCCTATTAAGATAATGACGGGGAAGCTGAATGAAATTGTTGAATGAGGTCAAGAGTGGACTGTGGGAGACAGAACTTTGTATTTTGTATTAAGATAAAAGATGTTGTTCACTCACACTCTCCCCATTTATCAGAAGTAGTCTCTCCTGGTCCTTTGTAGAAAAACCATATGTACTGAACACCTAGTGATGGATTGAAATCTGAAAGGGAATGGAGGATGCTGAAGTTGACCAGACATCACAAAAGGAGGGGACCATCTTAGGTCCATGCAAATGTGAGGAACAGAAATTGAAAGATGATGTCAGTGAGAACATATATTCTGCAAAGATAGATTTCTTGGGTATGGACTGTCTCTCCAGATACTGAGAGGAATTTATATCATATACATACTAAGTAAGGCAGCTCGTTTCTTTTCCTTTCTCTTATTTTATGTAGTAGGCCATCAAAGCATTTATAGAACTTTATATGTTTTATATCATTTATATAACATGCTTGCACATATATGGTTTCATCACCCACACATATACTACTATACTAAATTTAAAATGACTGTAGGCTTGGTTGAAGTTACATGGAGAAATACCGACTGATTTCTATGGAGAATGGTACTATAGGACTCTTCATTAATGTACTAATGTTAGTATCAGTTCTTTTCCATGTTTTAAAATAAGAATTACTGCATAAAACAGGGCCGAGGTAGAATGAGTCCCTTATCATTAAGTGTTTTGTAACCATTGTAGGGGTTATCTTTGCAGAATATATATGTCTCTGTGAATGTAGAACCTAGAGGCTGTTTAGTGGTATTTTCTTCAATAGCTTTCTACCAGGATCTCACTGCTGTAGTGAAAATGACTGGCTAGCAAGTCCCAAGGAGTCTCCAGTCTCTGTCTTCCAGGCTGGAATTATAGGTTTGTACCAATGTACTCAGCTTGTTAGATGGGTGCTGGGGATCTAAAGTTAGGGGTCTCATGTTTGGGACTTTCTGACTTAGCCATATCCCAGCATCTAATATAGCATTTTTCAAATGTATCAAGGAATAATTTTATTGCAGTAAACTACGTGCATTTAAACAGTACCATTTGATGAGTTTTGACAGAAGTATGGATCCATCAAACCACTGGCAGAGTCATCTGGAGAATGTCCACCATGCCCTGGGTTTTCTCCAAGGCCCTTTAGAATTTCTCTCTCTCTTCCCCCCCCCCCCCATCTTAGTTTAAACAACCACTGAACTCCTGTTTTCTCTGTGGACTAGGTTAGAGTTATATAAATAAAATCAAATGTGCCTCTGGCTTATTTTACAAGCCTTGTGATCCATGATATCTACTTTTGTTCCTAATGTGATGATGGTATTCTCCTTTTAATGCTGCATGATAGCTCATCATATGAATTACACAGTAGTTAGCTCAACTATTCACCGGTCTATGGGCATTTCCCTTCTGTTGTTTGGCTATTGTGAATGAAGCGCTTTGACTTTATATGCAAGACACTGTGCAGATCTATGTTTCCATGATAATCAGGGGCAGAACAGCTTACTCATATTCTCTTTGAAGGCGGTGGGACTAATGGTTCAGAGGGATGCTCTGACTTGACCAAAGCATCAGAGAACTACTAGCATCTGTGTTCACTCATCTGCATGTTCCCCTACCTGCAAGCTCTTCTCAGAAAGCAGACTCAGTCTGGTGCTGTTTCCAGGAAAGCCAATGAATCTATGTGGGTTTATCAGTCCCTCTGCCTAGTTAATTTCTAAATATTCTTGGTGAGCCTCAGTTTGTGATCCCACTGGGTCATGTGCTGGTGTTACCTGTGGAGATGACCAAAGGCACTGTCCCTGGCTGAGGTGGGGTGTGATGTTACTCTCCAGTGGTGTCTGCAACAGAGCATATCCAGTAAATGACTGGGAAAGGCCCAGGTTTCATGGGGAAAAAAAGTGTGGAGGGAACCCACGCTGGGTGATTCTCGAAAATAAGAGTCAAGAAGCTGGGAGGATAATGGTTGGGTTTGAGGTAATGCTGCCAAGAGTTAAAAATTAAAAGACCTCTGGCACAGCCTAACTAGGTACTCAAATGACTAAATGGAAGGGAGAGGCATAGACTAGGAAGTGCTAGCAAGCCCCCAATCACTCTAAGAGGGTGCCCTCTCAGTGCTGGATGACTTACCCACTAGCAGTTATCACACAAACAATGACATTCACCAGTCTGATGTGTTCTATGCTGTTGGCTACATTTGTTAGGGTAAAATTAAGGCATAAAGAGTAATTCGTCTTTTGTGAAGCAAGTAGACATGTGTGCACTTTTAATTACTTGCTGAGCCAGAAGGGCCGAACAAAATCCATCCTAAGCTGAGTTTTGCATGCATTGTAGCTTGAGATCTTTTTTCTGGATCCTATAGTCTCTCAGACCCTGAAGGTAAGAATGTTGACTCTACCTCCAAGGAAAGGTGGAAATGATAAGACTTGTGCAGTGGCAGTAACCCCAGCTGAAATTCTGGAAAGACTTCAATTTGACATAAGATTGACCTTACATCCAGAACCAGTGGAAGCAAGTGAATAGTAATCCCAGTGAGCATAATCAAGGGAGGCATCACTACCAGACTTGGGCAAATGGCCCCCATGAAAGACCTAACCAGGCTTTGAAAGAGAACCAGATCTCAGAGCAGCATAGGAGGAGGACAACACTGGAAATGAAGATGGTCCTGGCTTCAGGTCATGTAACTGCAGTCTGTTTGGGAGTGAGATTGTCTGCATTTAATTCTGAATCTTTCATGCACTCTTCTGGAGAACGAGGGACAGGTCCTTTCAGCTCTTCTCCTGACCTGGCTCCTCACAGAAGTGAGAACTGGCCCTAGAGTTGAGGTGACTATCCAAGGAAACAGAGTCCTGTCACTTGAAGTTTCTTCCATGACTCCACAGAGCAGATTCAGCTGTTTCAAGGAAGTGGGGGCTGGAGGTTCTTAATCCCTGAGGGATCCATGGCCCTCATGCATTCCTGGCTTTGTGGGTCTGGGTGAGTCCCGTGACCTCTCTGCATTTACTGCCTTCTTCCAAATGTCACAATTAGTTTATGTAAGTAAGGCTCCTTCCAATTGTGGAGGAAAAACATGCGTCTGTCATTGGATTATTACAAATTTACCAAAAGTTCAGACCAAGCACCTCCTAGTCTACTGTGTCAATTGCAGACTTCTTATTTGTGTAGGCATTTCCATTTTCTACCTTGACTGAGCCTCTCTAAGAAACTGAGCTTAGTCTAAGGGTCTGGTGTTGAATCCCAGGCCTGTCGTTTCCCTGAAAGCCTCCCATATGGATGCATCCTCAGGCTCACATGTTGGGTTTGTGGAAGGAAAGTCTCCCTGAGAGAATGGAAGCATCCTTAGGGAGTCTTTTTTTTTTAAACCCTGGGAAGCTTTTGCTGCCCTCCCCCACCAGGCACTGCTGTTGCTAAGAGCCCTGCCCATCCCTCACCCAGGTTTCTTCCCGAGGTGTTGGTGGGTGGTGATTTGGCTTCTCTGAGAAGCATTGGCTTGACTTCTAGATTCATCAAGAGCCAGACGCTCTGCAGAAATAGAGGCGGTGATTCACAGCAGATTCCCCAAGAGGTTTCATCTTTCTTCTGAGAAGTAAGACTGAAGCCAGATCTTATGTAACAAAGTAGATCTGAGTATACAAAAATAATAGCTGTTATAGAAGTTCATCTGTCTGGGTAGATAAAAGCATTATTTACTGGCACTGGAATTCATCAGTAAGTGGGGTCTTGAATTATTTTTAGAAATTCCGTCCGTTAGCATCATAACTCTAAGGTTGTGAATTAGTAGGGGAAAACAGGAGAGTGGAATCCTTCTACATTCACACTGCAAGAAAGATTAGGGAAGTAGTAAGTGGAGAAGAGAGGATTGATGTTGTGAAAAGTTGGTAGCTGCATTGAGGTGTTAATAGTAGCACAATTAATAGTAGCAATCATTCTAGGTAAAGATGTTCTAGGCACAGCATGAGGTTTTGGCATCTGAGAGACTGTCTCATCACCGTCCTATAAAGAGGGACAACTTTTTTCCCTATTTCATGGATGTTAAAAGCACTTTGCACAAGGTCACACAATTAGCAACAGGAATAGGCTTTGACAAATGGTCCAACACCTATTTGCATTGTGTGAGCATGTGGTTACGCAATGTAACAACTTCTGTCTTCTCAAGAGTTTAGCAAATAGATTCCACTCTCAGATAGCATTGTCCAAAGATCCAATTTATTTGGAAGGACATTTAGAAAATGCAATAAGACATTGTTGGCTATGATTGCCAGATACAACATTGCTGTACAAGTAGCCAGTTGGTTCTGGCTCCTCTTTTTGGAGCCTGGACCAGGTCTAGGTCAAGCTTTATTACTATTGGTCCCAGTAGGAAAGGCAGAGGTTACAAAAAGCATCTAATTTTCAGGTAAAGTAGTTAATGTTCTCAGTGGGAGAGTCAAATCCAGGGATTTGTATCTGAACAGATGAGGCAAGGACTTACATCATCATGACCACTTCCCAACATAGTCTATACTTGTGACTTAAAAAGTGATTCATTTGGGGCATCTTTGATGTAAATGGAAATCCACAATTAGATATAGTATGGAACCAAAACTTCCATCAGGAGGCATTTTGGTAGGGAGAGTCTCTCTCGCAGGAAGAAACACTTCTCTATTAGCAGGTATAGGGACAGAGCCGAGGTCATTATCATAAAGGAATGTAGAGTTAAATAGATGTACCATGGTTGGTGTTGTGTGGGGAAATTTATCTTGCTGTTACTATGGCCTTGAATACAATATTAGGAAAACTCAAACAAAACTGAGACAGAATTGTTAAGTTTTAGAAGCTTACTAAGATACATGGGGACAGTTTTGGAGGTTAGAACACTTAGGATAGAATGCTGTAAGCTTTAGCCATGCCGTCCAGAATTGAGGATCAATGAGGAACATGACAGGCAGGTGGCCACCATACCAAAAGCTCTTTCTCGATTGGAGAGGTGAAAGGGGTGGGAGCTGTCAAGCAGTATTGGGGGAGAAGCAAGTGTTCCTAGACAAGAAGTCTCACTGGCAGCTATTTGCTGGAAAGCTATGGTTTTATCTAAGCTCCTTTGGCAGAACATGCATAAAGCCACAGGGTATGGCATCATCTCCCACAGCCAGTATGATTGTGTCTTATGAATGAATCTTTTCATTGCTTACCATTTAAACATCCTTATATACTTTCATTTCTTTTATCTATGTATGCTACATGTATGTAGTCATCTTTTGGTGTCTATGGGGGAGTTTATTTCAGGACTCCCAGGGACATCTGAATCTACACATTCTCCAGACCCTTATGTAAAGTGATAAAGTGTTTGCATATAAACTATGCACATCCTCCTGTTTAATTTATTTACTTAAAAGTACTGGATATTGAGCCTAGGGCTTTATGCATGCTAGGCAAGCACTGTTCTACTGAGTCATATCCCCAACCTTTGGTATGTTTGTGTGTTTAATTGACTGACCCTTGCTATGTACTCCGATATTGCCTCGAACTCTGCCCCATGAGTGTCGATATCATAGGCATTCACTATCACATCCTACTCTCTAATTACTGATAGAGGAGACTAGAAATGCGATGTGAATAGCTGTTATACTGTAGTGTCTAGGTAACAATGTCAAGAGAAAACTCTATATCTGTTTGAAAATTTTCCATGTGTTTGGTTTCCATAGACTATGGAAGGCCAACTATATTCTTGTCAGTTCATGTCTACTCTGCCTCATAAGCTTCATGCTTCTCCACTTAGCTTCTGTTTCCTATAGCAGAACTGAAATTGTTAAATGTAAACTAATCATGAATACATGATGACAAGTAAGTCACTTAGCTCTTCACAGAATTGCTGAGGAGAGCCAAAGAGCTAGCTGACTCCAAATATTCAAGGAAAAGGGAAGTTCTGTATCAATACTGATTTTTAGAGACGACACACAGTAAGATGTAGGCCCCTAGACAAGCCACCCGATTCTTCTAGTCTCACTTCCACCATTTGCAAAACAGACACATTAACACCTGCTTCCTAAATTATGATCATTACGTTCAGTAATTGTGGGAAAGCCCTGAGCCCACTGAGAGGTGATTAGGGAATGTTCCTTTCCTTGCCTTCTTACTCCTTAATTGTCACAGTCAAATCATGGGAGTCAAGTTGAACCAAACTTTTCTACCTTTACCACCAAAACAAAACATCCATTCTGTTCTTTGGAGATGAGTTAATGCTAATTAGCAAACTCCTCATTTCTACTGAGCTTTTACTGTGCGCCAGTTAATAAGCTGGCAGCCTCCTGGGATTCCATGAATTAGTCACAAAGAAGGAATGTTTGGTTTTCATTGGCAATGCCATCATCATTCAACACGTAAAAGTTGAGTTTTGCATTAGTTTGCCAGAGATGCCATGACAAAACACAGACTGGTGGCTTAGCCAGCAGAAAATTTACTCACCACCCTGGCAGACGGGAGAGGCTTAAGTTCCTTGCCCTTGATGTATAGATGGCACCTTCTCCCTCTGCGATCACACAATCATCTCTCTATGTCTATGTCCTAATCTCTTCTAAACATGCTCATGGTATTAGATTAGGCTCTCCATAAGACCTCACTTTAGTTTACCTCTTTAAACCAGCTATCCTCTGAAATGGTAAGGTTTAAGACGTCAAAGTGAATTTTTGGAGACAATGAAATTCAGCACATGACAAGTGTGTATTATGCACTGGATGTTATAAGACACTAGAAGTACTGTGGTGAGTAAGCGCAGGAAAGAAGGTAAGTATTAGAGAGAGACAGGAGAAAAACAGAGAGACAGAAACAGGAAGATAGACAGGAAGCAGAGGCACACAGAGGCAACAGAGAAAAGAGAGAGAATGAGACAGAGAGGAGATACACATGGTGAGGAGGCAGAGAAAGTGGGGAGAGAGGAAGAGAAGAGGAGAGAGAGAAGGAGACACACAGCAACAGAGGCAGAGATGGAGAGAGACAGAGACAGAGAGAGCACAATGAAGGGCAGCGTTGTCAGAGAAAGTAAGAGACTTTTGGTAACTTCTGCCCCTTTGAGCTAAGTGGAAGGTTTTCTCCCTTCTAGAACTTTCTTTCTTCTTGCTTCTCTCATACCCATATGTCATCTCCTGTCTACTCTGTGATAAAGCTTGCTCATAGCATTTTCCTATAGATTCATAAGATGTGTGTGTGCGCATGCATGAGTTTGTGTGTTTGTATGAGTGTGTGTATGTGTATATGTGCCAATGTACAGGTATGTGTATATATGAGTATACATTCCTGTATATGTGTATATATATGTGTGTGTGTGTGTTGTGTGTGTGTTATATGTGTGTATGTATGTATGCATACATATGTGTGTATGAGTGTGAGTGTGTGTATATGTGCCAATGTACATGTATGTGTATATATGAGTATACATTCCTGTATATGTGTATATATATATATGTGTGTGTGTGTGTGTGTGTGTGTGTGTGTGTGTGGTGTGTGTGTGTTATATGTGTATGTATGTGTGCATACATATGTGTGTATGAGTGTGAGTGTGTCTATATGTGTATGTGTGCTCAAGTATGTATATGTGCATATGTGTGCCTATTTTAGTGTGTATGTATGCCCATTTGTGTTTGTGTATGTATGCATGTACATGTGCCAGTGTGTGTGCATGTGCACATATATGTATCTACTACTCTTAAACTGAGCTCTCCAGAAATAGAAATGTTCCCTCATGCACCCAGCTGGTGCAGAGCCTGGTGCAGTGCCCGGTATGTAGGAGATTAAATGTTTGATGAATAAATGAATCAAACCTGAACGGGCTCAGCTCTGTAGGAGCTGCGGCAGGGGCCTGTGGGATCAGGCGATGGGTGAGATGGAATTTTAATAAGAGGCAGAAAATTCAAGAATCCAAGACATCTAAAGGCTGCTGTCTGTAGCCTGCCTTCCCTGCCGTCAGCTGCAGGCTTTCTGAAAGGCAAAGGCGGATGGAAAAAAAAATTGTGGACTGGTTAAAATAAAAATCTGAAGAGTGACATTTTAGTTTAGTTTTTAATTGTGAGGTGTCCTTCCAGAGAAGTGGAAAGAAAGCTCTGCTCCCCTGCAAAGGTGAACCTGAAACTGTGGCTTGTTTCTTTAATCTTAAAAGCTCAGGAAGAGATGGGGAGTAGGTAAGCTGAACTGTTAGGGGGAATGGCAGAATTATAATTTATGATGTGGACTTCTTAATACACATGACACTTTGATGTTTTATTTTAAGACAGGGTCTTTCCCTGCAGCCCCTCTGGCCCTGCATCCGCCATGTAGCACAGACGTGGTGAAGCATGTAGGGATCCTCCCGCCTCAGCTCTCTCCAGTATTGTGATTACAGATATGAACTACTATGCTCAGCCCTATGAATTCACATCAAGTCTGTACCTACATGACCAAACTCACTCCTCATGTGAGCAGGGTAACGCTAATCATCTTCCTTTTGAATATAAGTGAAACTGCTCTTGGTGTTTGTGCAGGCAGTTCAGAGCTTCCAGCTCTTGGTGCCAGGGTTTCTCCTGTGTCTCCCTTGATAACATTCTAAAGGTGGGGGGCATACCTTAGTTGTCAAGTACTTGCCTCAGTGCACAAAGTCCTGGATTCCATCCCCATCACTGTATAAAGCAGGCATATAAAGTGGTAGCACATGCTTGTAAGCCAGCACTAGAAGGAAGGTGATCAATCATTTCAAGGCTACCCTGGTCTCCATGAAACCCATGTCCAAAGAAAGTAAGGAATGGAGGACAGAAGGAAGGGAAGGGGAGGGAGGGAGAAAGGAAGGAATGAGGATAGAAGGAACAAAGGAAAGAAGGAAGGAAGGAAGGAAGGAAGGAAGGAAGGAAGGAAGGAAGGAAGGAAGAAGGAAGGAAGGAAGGAAGGAAGGAAGGAGGAAGGAAGGAAGGAAGGAAGGAAGGAGGAAGGAAGGAAGGAAGGAAGGAAGGAAGGAAGGAAGGAAGGAAGAAAAGACAGTAACAAATCCGAAGAAAAGCAGTGGACAGAAGCCATTTATTTCCACGTTAACCTTTTCAGAGTGTGTTCATCCAGAGCACAATTCCTAAGAAATCCATCACCGAGTGTGTGATGTGGGAGTCAATGTGTAAATGTCCATCTGAAGGAATGGTCCTCCTGGCTGCCTTCCTGCTCTAAACTGGCCCTTTGCTTACTACAAAGAAGCCAACAACTGCAGAAAGACCCAATAGTCAAGAGGAGGGAGGAGCCGGGACTGCTGCATCTGGATGGAAAGCTGTCCCAATGAGTTTGTGATCTAACGGGACAAAGCTCCAAGGTGATTATTTGCCTACATCTCCTTGAACAGCCTGTCCTCCACTGATGATCTCACTAGTGTCATTCTCTCATACTATTTGTGTTGGAAGTGGGAAAATAAATATTTGCTAGAAGAGACTCATTTGCCCACCTCAGGATGCCTGAACCATTTCTCTTCCTGATGTGCTTCTTGGCACCTTAGTGATGGAATGCTTACCAAGGTTAGGGCACCCATCTATAATAGTATGCCCTATACCATCAGCCCCCATGCATGCTCTAGGCACAAAAAATATGAGCAGTAAGAGAAAGCCACATAAGATGTAAACAGCAAACATAATTCTAACAACACCGTAGCTGTTTTCTAGGTAAAGGGGGAAACAGGGTATTCATCTGCCAATTATTTTTAGTTTGTCTCACAATTTTTACTTTTTTCACAGAGGCTGTTTGTCTAGTCACTTTCCCCTGAGATTGTCCTGTGTGCTCTTTTGACAAATCCAAAGTGATGTGGGTTTTGAGAGAGAACTTTAACTGGACCATCAAGTGGGAAGAGTGATCCAGCGATAAAACTGAGTAGCAAACTTGTGAGGTTTAAGCAACATGGATTCTTGAGTCAGGTGCAGATCACTGTATCCCCAGCCATTTCAAACTATGTGCTGGAATTGCATACATTTTGAAAATCATAATTGCCTAAATTTTAGACAAGCAACTCATTGTTGATGTCAATTCAGCCTTGCTGTTTCTGCAAGAGAGCATATTAGCATACCACCTGAGATAAAAGGTAAGGTTTCCAGCCCAGTGGCTTTTGTAAAGAGATCCTGGTTTTCCACTTTCATTTTTTGGCTTTCAGAACTCTGTAAAAAAAAATTGTGAAACTGTGGTGCATAATTAAAAGAAGGCACAGACGCAATGGTTTTCTTTTAGGGTGACCCTAGAGGGAAGTCATGGACAACGCTAGAAAGAATGTCTTAATCACTGCTAAACCTGCTGGGAACCTATGCCACTTAGATCCATCTCTGAGGGATCTTTCTTTATTGTTTTCACAGAAGTCATAGAAATCCATTTTTAACAATCAAGATACAATGGTGCCACTTGGCTCAGGTAGGTGAAAGACAGCCATGGACCAACCTGGGTGCTCACAGTCTGGTATTGGTTGTAGTATTAAGGCCACTCCATGTAGTTAAAAGAAAGGTTTATTTTGTGGGGCAACTTACAAGTAAAGGGATAGGTTACAGGGTCCGGGAAAGGTGTAGTGCAGTCCAGCAGTGCTCTCTGGACAACTCTGCTCAATCTACCTCCAGCGTCCAGGATCCAGGAATCAAATGAGCTGGCACATCAGGATCTTGGGTTTTCAGGGCCCCTGTCTCAGCCTCGCCTTGTAGGCATGACAGTTACCAAAGCCTCAGTAGGAGTAGTACTTCCAAGTCAAAGCTGGAACAGTTACCCACTACAGTCTGGGCTTCCCTTGTGCCACAAGGCGCTGGGCAGGTAAGTCCCATTATGGTGAGAAAATATGTGGTGAAGAAATGAGAGAGAAAGAGAAGCAGAGTGGTCCATGTGCTGTGGAAAGAGGCAAAACTGAAGAAGTGAAGGCAGTGAGGAACAGCCTGATGTGGGTGGCCTGCTTGCCACTTGGGGCCAGTGAGATGTCCAGGCCCAGATTCAGCCAAGAGCCATGTCTGGGTCCATGGTCCACACCAGGGGTCTGTGCTGACATTCATGACTCATGTTGCTACCAAAGACCACAAGAATGTCCTGGGTCTGGGCTGCCATGTCACTGTCTGAGGCCTATCCTGTTGCAAGGGCCATGATGATATCCAGGCCTGAGTTGCTGCCAAGGGCCATGTCTGGTTCCACAGTCCTACAGCAGCCAGGGTCTGTGTTGATGTCCATGGCTTCAGTAACCACTGAAGGCCATGTGGATGACTGGGGTCTGGTCAGACACATGAGTCCATGTTGGTGTTGGAGAGTCACCCTGCTGCCAGGGCCATGCTGATCTGAGTGGCCTGTGCTGCCACCCAGGGCTGTGGTAATGTCTGGGGCTGGGATGCTGCAGAGGACCATGTCTTGGTTTGTGGCCCTACCACATCTGTCTGTGTTGATGTCTGTGGCTCATGCTTCCACCAAAGGCTATGCAACTACTCAGGATCTGGGTCATCATCTGAAGCCAGGTGGGTGTCTGAGGGTCTTGCTACAGCTGGAACCATACAGATCTGAGTGGCCTGTGCTGCTACAAGGTGCCATAGTGACATCCAAGACTGGGCTGTTACAGAGGACTATGCCTAGGTCCATGGTCCTACCACAGCCTGGGACTGTGTTGATGTCCCCACATTGCCACTGAAGGCCACACAGATGCCAAGGGTCTAGGCAGCAACCTGTGGCCATATTGGTTTCCTAGGGCCGTGCCACCCATCACCAGCGCCATACTGATCTCGGTGGCCTGTACTGCCACCTACCACCCAGGCCATGTGATGTGTGGGCCAGAGCTGCTGCCTTGGCCCACGTCTGGGTCTGTGTGCCTGCTGCAGCTGAGATCTGTGTTGATGTCCATGGACTGGTTACCACATGGAGTCATAAGAACCATGTGTGTTGAAATCTCAGGGCCATGCTGAACTAGCCCCACCCTTCACTGTCCCCGGGATAGCTGGTCCTGCCCCTCACTATATAATGTAGCAGGAGAACTGGCCCTACTCTCCTGAGGGAGCTTCCCCCTCTATACTCAGGAGAGCAGCTCCCCCTCACCATAGGCATAGGAGAGCTGGCCCTGATGCCATAGGCCTAGGAGAGGTGACTGCCCCTCAGCTGAGGATGGCAGTCCCGGGGCACAGACTGACCATCTCAGCTACCACTCAGACCCATGTCCTGGGCCTTGGATTATCCCACCCTAATATCTACTTCATCTATGACCTGCTGGAGAATGTGAAGGGACTGGTCCTATGGAGCAATAACGGCAGGATCCCCATAACTCAGGGCAGCAGCAGGATATTTGAGAGGAGTTTTAGTGAGGGTCTAGTGAAGCTGATGTGCCAGAGATCAGAGGCCTTGAACCAGACCAATGATTCATTGCAACGACTATTTTCAGATAGGGCTGATTGAACAAAAGGGTATACTGTGTGACACTTCAGCTCCCAATACTACTAGGATGAATGAAGAAGCATTGGAGAAATGGGAAAGACAGGAGCGACATAATTTTTTGTGTTTGTTTCTTTTTTATTTTTAATTCGTTTTTTGAGAGTTTCTTTTGGGAGGACACTGCAGGGGTGGGGGTGGATATAAAGGGACTGGGAGGTAAAGGGATTTGGGGTGCATGATGTGAAATTCCCCAAGAATCAATAAAGAATTATGTTATACAACCAAATACCCAAAGACAAAGCCACTTATTTCCAGATGTTCATTTTAATAAATCTCTGTGTTAGCCTTATGTAACTGTAACTGAATACCCCAGGAAACTTCTTCAAAAGAAAGAAGGTATCTTTCGGTTCATGATTTCAGATATTTCAATTCACACTTGGTTATCTCATCTGTGGAAAAACAGTATATATACCATGGTAGAAGTACCTGGTGGAAGAAACTTGTTGCCTGGTGACTAGGGAATGGAGAACAGAGGCTGGGGTCCCAGTGTCCTCTCAAGTCCTGAAGTCCTACTTTTTCTAATGAAGCCCTCCTTCCTAAATTTTCTATGACTTTTTTAAACCCACTGGAGACCAAGCCTTCAGCAATATGTAAAAGTTTCATCTTAGCAATAGATGGATATTCTACCCAAGAATCTGCAGGAGTGAATTTTTAGAAAAGTAGCATTTCTAGAATGTGGTCTGCATTTTAAGTGCATTGGCATAAATTAAGAACCAACAGTCCTATGAGAGGACTCTGCAGGTAAAGCTGTTTGCCATGCAAGCCAGACAACCTGAGATCCACCCTTGGAACCCTTGCAAAGGTGGGAGGAGAGAACTGATTCTACAAAGCTATCTTCAGACCTTCATATGCATGCTGTGGCACAAATGCTACCCCCACACAAATATAATAGAAAATTTAGAAAAACACATCAAAATAAACAAAAATAGAATCTCACTAGTAATTTTGCCATTGGGAATGGGGAATAATTTCTTTGAAGGCAACATTTAGTTTATGGCTTGTGCTAACTTCTTAACCTTTACATTGTAGTTATATATATATATATATAGCCACTGTGAACTCTGCTGTGGAATCCCAGCATGGATCTGTGAGGGCCACAGTGTCAAGGTTTTAGCTTCCTCTTGAAAACTTGACATGCAAACTGAGAGAAATGGAAACTACCATAAACTAGTGCAGCAAGAAGGAAATGTAGAGTCCCTTCCAATGTAGCAACTGAACCTGGTAGTTGACCCATCTTGAACCGGCAACACTGGGGATGGTGTTCAAATTTCAGTTCCGCTATTGGTCAGATCATTTCACTTCTCTGAACCCCTATTTCCAACTCTGGAGTGGAACTAACATGGGACAGTCTTCCATCTGTGCTCCTGTGGTTAGTATCTGCAGATTGGATTAACTTTGGATTGAATATGTTTGGGAAAAGAATAGGAAAAGAGCTGAATCTATACTAAACACATACTGGCATTCCCTTGCCATTATTACCCAACAATGCAATAGTTATGGAGCAGTGATATTGCATTAGGTATTATAATAATCTAGAGGTGGTTTGATTTATACCAAAGGATATGCACAGGTTCTATGCATACACTATGGTGTGTGTGTGTGTATGTGTGTGTGTGTGTGTGTGTGTGTGTGTGAGAGAGAGAGAGAGAGAGAGAGAGAGAGAGAGAGAGAGAGAGATCTGTGTGCATATAGACATGTATATGCACATGTATGTACTAGTGTACTTGCCCTTGTGCACACATGTGGAGGCCAGAGGTTGATGTTCATGTTATAATGGTGGTAAGCCCAGAAAGGAAGCTGACACATAGTTCATAATTACTTCCAGAAATAAGGTCCATTAGAATGGACCTCAAAGCTATGATCAAACCTCAGAGTTGGAGGGAGAACATTAGACAGAAACAGTACAATACGTGGAAAGCTAATCATTATTGGGGGTGGTTAAATGGACAGAGCCAATTTCCTTTAAAATCTGGAAAGGAGACTCGTTATGAAAGAGAATAAGAGAGAGAGAGAGAGAGAGAGAGAGAGAGAGAGAATGGTAGCACAGGGCAGAGAAGCCTCTTTGGGAGCATCCTTTGGGAGCATCCTTCAGAACACCTCCCTGAGCAAATGTCCCCAAGGAGTGTTTAGAGCCATCCTCCCCTGAATGGATGAAAGGCCTGACCCTTTAGAACTCTTCAGAGGTGGTGGTAAGTTTCAAATCAAGTGATTTAGTTCAACATAGCATAGGTGACAAAGAGCATGGAGGGCCCAGGTGCCATAAATTGAGAGCTGTCAACTCACAGCACAGACTACTTCTTAACTCTCTCTCTGACCCAGAGAGAGCTGCAGGGAGGTGTGACCTGACTCAGGCTATGGGATGAGGCCTAACGGTGCAAGCCTGTGCTCTAACACTTGTCATTATTCTTCCATCAACCTCCATCTTATTCACTGAGACAAGGTCTCTCACTGAACCCGGAGCTCATGGTTTTGGCTGGACTGCCTAGCATGTGAAGCTCCAGGATACACCCATCTCCACCCACTAGCACTAAAATTATAGGCAAACGTTGCCACATTCACTCAGTTGGCAGAATTTGCTGTGCCAATTCTGTAGGGGGTCCTGGCACCAATCCTCTGTAGATATCAGGGAACAACTGTATCAGCATCACATGGCTGGGAGGTGAAACCAGGTAACATATGAAGAGCTGAGGTTGCCTACAGCTACTAGCAGGACCCCAGTTAGTTTATGGTTGGCCTACCGTAGCAGTTCTGGAAGTGGGACCTGCTCTCTTCCCTCCAGTCTACAGCTCTTATGTGACGTCACCTAGGAGGTATGGGAAAGGTCATCATGTGAGATGGGCTTTAAGGATCATTAGATGATGAGAAAGGGACAAAAGACAGGGCAAGGACAACTAATGCACTCACGTCTTCTTGCACACGATCGCTTGAGTGGCAAACAGCTTCAAGGGCCCTCTCTTATTTAGAATATGAATCTTGAACTCTCACCTGATGGTCATGTGAGCTGGGGCATACCAGGGGATACAGAGGGACAGAGTGAAAATGACTCTGAAGGGAAGCTGTGGAGAATACAAGACCCTCCACAAGGTGGGCACTTGCTAGAGAATACAGCCTTTTTACTCAGACACAGCTAAAACGTTTATAAACTTAAGATAAAATGTAAAATATGGAAATGGTTGTGCTGGACAATGATGTATACATTTCCATAATGCTGCATGAACAATGGTACATGCTAGAGTTTAATATCAACTTGCTACCTAAAGGATGTAGAAAACACAATAAAATTCAGCTTAAACCTGATTACTGAATACATAAAGACATGGGACATAAATACAGATATGTGTGCCTGCAGGAAATATAAACTGCCTTGTGTGGCTTAAAATGAATATTCAGGCACACACACACACAATAACCGGGTACACACACACACACACACACACACACACACACACACACACACACACGCAAACATATATGTTGGTGAACACACGTGTATGCAAGCACATACACACGTGCAGGTTCACACACAAATGCACATTGTGAACACACAAATACCCAGCAGTACACATCTCCTACATTTTCTGGTGATCTGATGAAAAAAAAAGATTAGTTTGTTCAGTGTGTTTTACATGCTAATCACAAGACCATGTGTCTTTCCCAAAAGCCTTTCAATTATAAAATCCCTCCTCTAGTTTCTTCTCTTCTCTTCTCTTTCTTTCTTTAAATGATGCTGCTGCTCAAGAGAAGCCAGGTTTGTAAGAACCAGGCCCTGTATTTTAATCATTTCCAGTATTAGATTACAGGAAATCTTAAATGCTCTCTTAATTTGGAGGATTCAAAACATCCAAGGCTCTTGGAAGATTGTGATATATAACCTTAATTTACCTAAAAGAAATTCCTAATGGGGTCCAATAATTTGTGGCCTGATACTAATTTTCATGCAATATTGCGATGGCCATCCATCCTTTCCCCCAGGGAGGTTCTTGAGGAAGGTGCCCAGGCCCTCTAAATCACAAATGGAATTAGTTTGCAAGCTGAAATGGTATTTCTTTGTTGGAAAAAAATCACACGACTTCTCTTTATTTCATTAGCCGTTATTCGGAGGAGCCTGCCTGGTGATCCCTGGTGGGTAGAGAAAAGAATTTAGAGTTTAAATATAGTTTGAGATCAGTGAAAAGTAGAACATTTTTTTGGTATAAAGAAGGACGGGGGTGGCAAGTCTGTCCTTGTGTTATGAAAGAAGACATCAACACAGGAAAGAATGGGGTCTGAGTTTGGTATTATCCAAGGAATTGACGAGTATTTGACCATTGAACCCATAGCATACCTTTTGCAGGAGTCACAGGCACCTTCAGAAATTCCCTTCTGGGTTCTATTTTGGAATGTGTGCTAGACAAATGAAGAATTTGTTAGAAAACCGAATGTAGCACTGCCTACATCTCCTACATCCAACAATTGACCCTCAATATATCCAGGAAAACCCTTCTTTCCCACTCACAAGAAAGGGTAGAGGTCAGGAGTCGGGGAGCCCATTAGCAACATGTTTCTGGTCATTTAAAAAACCTACACTAGGTTGCCAGTGTCTCTGGGCTCTGTTTTAAGGCCCGGGTACCCACATGGGCGGGGCTCACCTGGCCTTGTCCTTTCTCAGAAATGCACACACATCTAATCACATGTTCCAGTGCTTGGAGCCCACCCCTTAGGAAGCTCCTGGCAGCATCTCAGCTTCTCTGTAAAATGGAAAGTTATTAGAAGGGAATTATTCTGGTGTCTTCAGACACACAGCCTTCCTGATACACATCTTGCTCCTGACAGCAGACTAACAAGATACATTTGTTAGCATTTGTGTTCCGGAGAATCAGCAGAGACAGCCCTGCCCTTTTGTCCCAGCCTCCGAAGGAGATGTATAGAGTGACAAGCAGGATTCAGGTTTTCCATTTCACACCTTTGAGTGGGAAATGAGGTGCCATGTATTCTACTGAATGCGCTATACTAGCCGAGACTCCATGTGGAATAGGATTTGTGGTGTCTGGCATATAGTAGGTGCACAAGAAATCAAGCCTATTTAAAATCTATATTGGTAGGATACAACTGCCTTTAGAACTCATAGCTGGACAGAAAGAAAAAGAAAGGAAAAAAACGGAAACTCAAAAACTGGTAATTAGCTGACCGGGTCTTGCTGATCCACCATGCATGTCCCCAATTCATACCCCTCCCCAAATAAATGCACTTGTCCCCAAGCTCTACTCACAAGAAAAGCACTTAGGAAGCTTAGCTCTTCTTTCAGAAGCTATTGTTGCAAGCTTCGTTTTCTGATTCCCTATTTGGTAGCACATTAGAAGCAGCAATTTTAAAAGGCCAGAGCTTGCTGCAAGGGAGCAAGCGAGAGGAGAAGCAGTGGGTGGAGGTGACCCAGCCATCCAGAGAGCAGGAGAGAGGCAATTAGAATAATCTGCCTGTGGGATTCAGACACCAGAAAACTTCAGGGGAGTTTGAAATATAAGTTAGCTGCCTGATATCCACATCTCAGTGTGCTGGGGGCGGGGGGAGTGTGTTAAATACCTGGGTCCTGTTTTATACAGCCACATTTAACAGCCTCAGTAAAAGACTTAAAGAAAAAAGGAAAGGAGAGAAGGAGACAGAGGGATAGAGAAAGGGAAGGAGGGGGGGAGAAGAGGAGGGAGGAAGAGCAGAAGTGACAGTGAAGGCTAGATAGATAGGGATGCTAACCACTGCACTATATGCTCAGGGAACACTTCTGAAGCGGAGGGAGAAACGGAAGTCAGGGCCTGCAGATGAGGAGGAGTGCTGGACAGGGCATGGCTCTGGCATGTATGAATTCCACAGCATTTGTGGCTGTTTGCACAAGATCAAGCCAGTTAGGCCAGATGAAGAAGGTGTTCTCCAGGCCTGACTTTATCCATGGAGCTATTGACAGTTGATAGTGGCTGGAGGTGGGGGGAGACTCATTCTTTCCTGAGGTATTTCTTCTGGGAGGTTACCCACTCTAGTGCATGCTCCATGCTCATGCATATATGGGCAGCACTAATTGGACTTAGTGGGGTTATTAAAATGAAATGAAAGACACTAAATTTGGAGGAGGATATGTTGGGAGTGAGTTATGTATATAGAGCAAGTTGGAGGAGAGAGATGGGGGTGAATAAAATATTTCATTGTATTCATGTATAAATTCTTAACAATAAAGAAAAGCTATGATTAAAAATAAAGTACATGAGGTTTAAATCTTTACAGGTGGTGTATTGAAGAAACATGGGAACTCATGCTCTTTTGAAAAAAAATAAGAAAATGATGAAATGTTGAATTGTTGGCATTTTAAAGGTGTGTTTCAGGATTTGGACTGTTTACTGATAATGCTTTTGCCAGTTTCCACAATGCCAGGTGCATAAAACTTCACAGTGTCTTCACTGTGTTTGAAGCAAAAGTGGTTTTTTTGTTGTTGTTGTTGTTGTTTTTTTGCTTGTTTGTTTGTTTTTTGGAACAGAGAATTCGTGGTGTTATGTACAAACAGGAAAGGACTTCAGTTTGCTACTGCTACCTATGATGAATAGAATTTTATGGATCTTTTTGTGAAGATGCAAACATTTAAAATTTTTGTTTTTGCTATTTTTTAACCGTTGTTGATTTCTTGGTTTTTGAAAGAAGTTCTCACACAGTCCAGGCTAGCCTAACTCATGCTGTAACAAAGGCTAGCCTTGAACATTGATCTAACCACTTTCAACTCATAAGGGGAGGGGGAGTTGATTCCAGTTTTGAGTGTCACATATTAATTTCCTTTTGGTATTATAATGAATTAACACTTACATAGTGTCCTAACCAACACAGATTTAATATTGTTCTACAAAAGTGATGCTGTTTTGATGGGCAAAGTCAAGATGTTCTCAGGGTTGTCTCTTTCCCATGCTCCATTTGCTTTGTACAGCTTCTGATAGCTTCTGCAGTCTTTGCCTCATGGATTGTCCCTCCATCCTAAAAGCTGGCCATGGACCATCTTCAGGTCTCTGCATCTCTCCTAGGACTCCTATATTATATCATCTTTTCTGCTTCTGTAGCCAGGTCTCTGTTAATCTCCTACAAGGATACAAGGACACAAGGACACTACTCTCTGGGCATCATGATGATGGCTGGCTCACCTTTATCATTTTAACGTAGGAAGATGAGGCAGGAAGATTGTCAAGGATTCAAGGCTAGTCTGGACTACAGAGTGAGATTTAAGCCAGCCTGGGCTACAGAGTGTGATTCTCCTTCAAACAAGTACAATAAGACACCTCTGCTAACAGTTGGAACATTTAAGCTAACCTGATAATCCAGGATAGCCTCCTCATTTCCAGCCTGTGGAGTTAACAACCACAGGTGCCACAGACTAAGGCTTGAATATCCTTGGGATCACAGATCATAATAAGTAGTTATTTACTTAGGTGAGCATTTATTTCCAAGTGGATTTTATTTTTCTGTCACTCTGGCCTCACTCTGCCCATTATCTCACTCCTCCATCCTAGCTGAAGCTCAGTGACTTAACCAGATTTGCCCAATGGGCAAGAATGAGAATCCTGTCTCAGCCCTTTCCATACTGCAACCTTGGCTTCAAAGGCTGGTTCCTAAAGTTGGAGTCAAGAGGCTGGAACTCACTTGTCTCCAAGTGCTCTTTAAAGGGAACTTCAGTAATAATGATGTCATTTTGCACTGTACTACTGGTGTTGCTACAATGAAATACCTGACCCAGGCTAGCATTGGCTCTTGTGAGGTCTCATGATACCTAACAGGAACTACAGAAGAAGAAAGAGATTAGGCTTGCTCAGAAAAACAGATTTTGAGGTTTAAGTTTGGGCTTCTGTAAGAATTAGCAAAAGAACTCAGTCCATTTCCCTCAGAGGACAGCTACCTCAGTGTCCTAAAGTGGCTCCACTTTAAGCCTTGTCTCCTGCAGATCCCAACTCTGGGCAACAATGCACTGAGGACCAAGTTCCCAGGATATGGACCATTGAGACATGGGCCCCATCCCAACGGCTCTCTTTGTATGACTGTTTTGTAACATCTCACAGTGAGATTCAGATGAAGACAAGATGTACCTTTCCAGACAGCCACAGCAGCAACACTTGTGTACTATTAAAGTTAAAACCTTGTCCATCTCACAGTGTGGAGCTTGGAATCTTTCCCAAGAAAATCAACTGTGACACTTAGAACCAAAATTGAAATGCTGATGTATATTTAGTTAATTTCAGGTGGCATTCTGTGCTGGTGGGACCTATATCTAAGTGTTTTGAATTTGCAGATTCAATCAACCATAGATTGGAATACCTGAAGAAAAATGTGGATCTACACTGAACGTACCTAGATGTTTTTCTTGTCATTCCTTCATAAATAATACATTGCAAGCCCTGTCTGTGTGGCATTTACATTGTATTATGTATCAGGAGATGTGGATGATTTCAAGCACATGGGAAGATGCCTTTAGGCTTTAAGAAAACCCCATGGTGTTCTATACAGGGGACTTGGGCATCCTTAGATTTGATATCTAGGAAGCATCCTGGAGTCAGTCTCCTGAGAATGCACACACAATGCCTGTGGCTGTTTTACTCCATTTGACAATAAATCATGGTTATTTTTCCACACCTTTTTCTTTGTAGGTTTAATTCTTTTAAACAGAGTGTAAATGTGCCCATTTTTAATCACCCACCTAATCTGATAGGTGATGCACATATTTTTGCTATTATCAACAATAGTACAATGAACTTCCTTTCATAATCTCCAAGGAAATTAGTTAAATTGCTTAACTTCTCTACAAAACAGTTTTCAAAGCTGTAAAATGGTAATATCCATGGCAAATAGTAATAAATAATGATAGAAGTATTCATGTCAAGGTATTTAGGAACTAAGCCGGTTAATACATGCAAAGTACTTATTATTGTAACTAGAACATAATTCACTAAATATTAGCTATTATTTTGTTTCTGTTTCCTTTGCCATTAAGTATATTATCACATAATCCTTATTGACTCCTTTAGAGTAGTTCTTAAGTTGAGAACGACTGGATCAGAGAGTACACATGTTGAAAATTTGAAGCATATTGGCAAATCTTCGAAAATGGTGTTTTCAATGTAAATTGCCAATATCAGGCAATTTTTAATCTTTGGAAAAATGACAAGATAAGAAAATCTCATTCCTTTAGTTTTATTATTTATTAATACTGAGACGACACTTCCATTATGATCTTTTAAATCCTGATCTACTTTATTCCTTTACTTAGGATTTGTGTTGTTTTCAAAAATGACGCTCTCTTTTGTTATCAATCTTAGAAGTTATTTATAAATTGAAATTATCTTATATTTTAAAGTTTATTTGCTTTACAGATAAGTTTTTACATTCCCACCGCATCACTGTATGTTTTCAATATCTCTAAAGCTTCAGCTATCCATAATAGCATATTACTGGAAATTCTGTAGTAATGAGAATATTCATAACTATATGATCTGTCTATGAATGCCTTGGTGCTAGGGACTGAACCCTGAACTATGCCTATATGCTCAACATGTTCATTAACACTGGCCTCCAGCCCCAGAATAATGTTTTAAATAACAATAAGTAATGCAAGCAAATGTTGGGCTATTTATTCTCCCAAAAGTAAGTTTACATTAACAAAGGATAAGTAATCAGTTACAGAATTTTTTCTTAATTGTATGCATTCTTCTGTGTCTCTAATTTATTGACCAATAAAAACAAAGAAGCATTAGCATAGATGAAAACTAGCAAATCCATCTTGAAGATTTTTGTCTCTTGGAAAGTCTGATTGTTCCCAAGTGGCTTTGTGGATGAAAACAATTGCATCTTATGGCGCCCCACAAGGAATATGTTATCTTTAAGAATTTAGCTTTTCCACAAGCTCCAGAGACACTGCAGTTCCACGAGCAGTCAGTGTGCTTAGGGGCAAACGCATGCCTGAGTCTGAGTCTCAAGTTACCAAAATCCAACTCATCTATCCATCTAGCCCAATTTTCTCATTCTCCACCCACACCAAATGCTATGGGTTGGATTATATTCCCCCAAATTATATTCTGAAGACCTAACCCCAAGGTCCTAAGGAAAAAAAACCTCAAAAGTTGAACCATTGCAGATATAATTACTTACTCTGAGGTCATATGGGAATAGGCTGGGCCCCTACTCCAATATGCCTAGTATCCTTATAAAAACTGGAATTTTGACACAGGAAGAGAATGAGATGCAAAGGTCAGGATAATACTAATATACCTGTAGATCAAGGAACACCAAAGACTGCTGGCATAGCACCAGAAGCCTGAGAAAGGCTTGCAATCAATTTTGTTTACAGCCCAGGAAGGAACCAGACATACCTACTTGTTCTTAGACTTGGACTCTAGAACCACCAGAGTGCTTTTTAAGTCTGCAAACACTCTTACAGCTACCCTATCAAATCACAAACACTATACCCTATATATATTTGATTTTTAATTCTCTCATCTGATTTTGTTTTCCAAGTTCACTATCTGTGGAAATGCTATCGAGCCTCCATGGTACTCCCCTTGGCAATGTCTCTGTGTCCAAAGGTTTTGGATTTTGTTTACACAAAGACAATGATAATATTGGCTTAGGAACCTACCCAACAGCAGCAGGATGCCATGTCAACCACCTACCTTGATATTCAAGAGCCAAACATAAAGTCCTAAAGCATCAGAATCACAAAGATGCCTTCAAGACTTGCTTTTAATCTGTGAGTGTAAGTTCCTGGAAGGAACTGCTGTTTACAATGAATCCTCCTGCCAGACTGATGAGACTGATGTAGAGAAGATGGAATATTCCAAATCCTGAGCCAATGATCTCAGGCATATTTAGCCCTCTCCCTGGCTAATTCATATCCTTCCTACATATGTGACCTATCTTTGTGACCATTAGGTAAAAATAGAACAGTTGTTTCCCCCCAAACAAAAGGATAATAGTGCCATTAGCATCTGAGTCCTACAGATGAAATTTCCCCACTTGTCTGTGACATCCCTACCTGATATGTCCACTAATGTATTTGAAAAGAATTCTGATTTGTGATTTGATTTTCTTTGTTCCATTACTGTAAAACCTCATGGAGCTGTTACCTCATTAGAACATAGAATTTGGGGTAACCTTAGTCTATGTTCTTAGGCCATAATCACTTGCATTTGGTTCCAGGATAAACCTTTGATTATCCCCTTTGATGTGAGAGCTGTGTTTTTGTGTTGACAAATAAAACATTGTGGTGCATTAAAACAATGTATGATGAATGCTTTGCCTGTTTCAGAAGTTACCCGAGGCAAATACCAAAGCAAAGTTGTGGTGGTATTGTGTTCCCCAAAATATTGTGCACTCTAATAAACTTATTTGGGGTCAGAAGACAGAACAGCCACTACATAGACATAGAGGCCAGATAATGGTGGCACACATGCCTTTAATCCTATCACTTGGGAGGCAGAGATCCATCTGGATCTCTGTGAGTTTAAAGCCACACTAGAAACAGCCAGGCATGGTGACTCACGCCTTTAATCCCAGGAAGTGAGCCTTTAATCCCAGGAAGTGATGTCAGAAAGCAGAAAGGTATATAAGGCGTGAAAACCAGGAACTAGAAGCTTTTGGCTGGTTAAGCTTTTAGGTTTTGAGCAGCACAGTTCAGCTGAGAGGCATCCAGTCTGAAGAAACAGGATCACCTGAGGAATTGGCAAGGTGAGGAAGCTGTGGCTTGTTCTGCTTCTTTGATCTTCCAGCATTCACTCCAATACCCAGCTCTGGGTTTGATTTTATTAATAAGACCATTTAAGATTCCTGCTACACAAAGTCATGGCTTTTTCTCAGAAAGAACACCATTAAACAGTGCTCTGTATGTGCCAGGCTTGCTTGATCCCTTACACAAGAAGAACATTTTGCGTTCTTCTGGCTAGATCTGAGTGATGGAGATCTCAGTTACTTAGGCAACTCCTGAGTTTTTTCTTTCCACAGCTAATTGGGAGAGCCCTGAGCCCCGGACTTCCCTGCTTGAGGAAGTCAGTCCATGTGTGAGCCACAACAGCCCCACTCTTCAGCTCGACAATGGAGCAGACATTTGTTTCTTCTGCCCTTCCTGGTAACTTTAAAGGAATTGTCCTTCCTTATATTTATTGAATCACAATGAGGCCTTACCTTCATAGCTTCCAGGAACAATCTGAATTGTACCTTCTCCTCTGTTCTTTGAGAAAACTATAATCTGTAGTACCTGCCCTGTGCCCAAGGTTCATGTGACTTTCTATCCCTTGACCTCAGAGAGGTCTTGTTATGTGTTTCCAAATTGTAGTGCCCCTGGACAATTTTGTAAAGATTTATTTTATTTTTAATTATGTGTATGTGTCTATGTGTGTAGGGTGGGGATGTATGTTCACATGAGTGTAGGTGAGCACAGAAACCAGAAGAAGGTATTGGATCCCTAATGGCTGGAGTTATAGTTGATTGTGAGCTGCTCAATGTAGGTGGTGGAAATTGAATCCCTGGCCTCTGCAAGGGCAGTATGTGTTCTTAACCATCAAGCTATCTCTCCACTACCCATCCCATAAAACTTTGAAGTATAACATTAGTGGGCAGGCACAAGGTGCTTGTCCACTATGCCCCCCCCCATGCTGTGTCATATATTCAATTATCTCTTCAGCCAAATGACCTTGGCTTCAGACTCCACACAAGCTGCATTACCAAGGAACTGGATGACTTGAGCACACTAATTGGCCCAAAAGTCAGATAATGTATATAAACCACTGAGATGATTGCCTAGCTAGGAAATAAAAAATTAACTGCAATTTTAAAAGCTTGTTATTATTGTTTATAAAATGTAGATACTATTATCTACTCCATATGATTTGAGGAGACAAAATAAGATCATGTATGTGAAAGAGGGCAGAGTCTGACAAATATTGTGGTACTGATCAACATGATATGAGATGGTTGGACAATGGCCCCTGACAGAAGGGTTCATCACATGCCTTTGCAACTTTCACTGCAAAAGCAAAACATGTTTGGTGAAAATTGTATGTTAATTTTTGAATTAGAATCTTGTCCTTGACAAGAAACACACAGCACTGACACTTTCTTTTTTCTCAAGCTACAGTCCTCAGTCAGCCACAAGATCAAGATGGAACATCTTAACCCTTACATCATTCTGGGTTGACCAGTTGGGTTGCTGGGTAGGTAAATGTAATTGACTTAGAGCGCTTTCAACTTACCATGGGTTTTTTTTTTTTTTTTTTGAAAACTAATTTGTACCATACATCAGACAGCATCTCTAATAAGTTTATGTAAGTGCATAACATAAATTTATGTTTTTAATATGACTAAAATTAACATCTAAGGTAAGCAGGCTGATTGCTGTGAATTTGAGACCAGCCTAGCCTATATAACAAGTTCCAGGTTAGCCAGGGCTACATAGTGAGACCCAAACCCTAAACAAGGCACAAGTCTATAAAAGGAATTTCCTTTGTTCTGTGCATTGCTATTGGGCTCCTGATTCAGCTTCTCCAGCTGAGGGTGGCCTGTTACTGAAGAGAATTTCAGCTCTTCTCTATGGAATTCGAGAAAGAGTAATTCTAAACCATCAATAAAGGCTATTTATACCAGCTACTCTGGAGGCTGAGGCAGGAGGACAGCATGCTCAAGGCCTGCCTGGGAAACAGAGTGAGTTCAAGGTCAACCTGGGCAACTTAGTTAGCTCCTATCTCAAAATAACAAGTAAAAAGAGGCCTTGGGGAATTGGCTCTGTTGCTGAGTGCCTATTGTCCCGGTACTTCAAAGACAGAGACAGGAGGATCTCTACAAATGTCAGGTTAACCTGGTTGGTCTGTGTAGTAAGTTCCAAGCCAGACATAGCAACATAGAGAGACACCATCTCAATGAGGGGCTGGGGTGGGAGAAATTAACTTCTGAATTTAATCTCAATCAAATGACTATACATAAATGTGCTGGTTAGAAATGATTTGAAGACAGTACAGACTTCCTTTTTCATTTGCTAATTTTAATCCGTCAATGGGGTGCACTCATTATGTCTAAGCTGATGTTTGTAATACTTGTTTTAATTGGTGTATCCAGTTGAACCCTATGTTTCTCAGTCTTTCCAATCACAGAGCTGTTCTTTTCCTCCATTCTTTCCTTGTGAATCAGTTATTTTGTTTTTTAGTACTATGTGGTTTTGTTTTCTTCTGCCACACACCAGAGAAACACTAGCAGAGCGTAAACATGGTAAAGTAAGGTGACTGTCCTCTCCTGCCCTGTCATAGCCACACAGGGACAGTGATTTCTCATGCATAAGGCTCAATAAGTGTTCTGGGCTAAGCTCAAGACTGAGCGTCAGGCTCTTCCTAGGCTAGGTGACTCTATATGTCCCTGATCTCTACATATCTCATTTCCTCAATGTGAAATAAATGGATGGCTCAGAGAGAGAAGACATGAGCAGAGGAGGCCATCTTTTCTGACAAATGTGTTAGGGCTCCTTGAAGTAGAGGATGCAATTAATAGCAACTAATAACAAGAAAGAGGTCATGCCTGATCATGATGCCTGCTTGTAACAGGAATCTTAAAAGGTCTTATTAATGAAATCAAACCTGAGGCCAGTTATTGGGGTGAATGCTGGAAGATCAGAGTCACAGAACAAGCCACAGTTACCTCACCTCTCCAGTTCCTCAGCTGATCTTGTTTCCTCGGACTGGAAACCCTGAGTCCTCATCCAGAATGAATCTCAGCTAAACTGTGTTGCTCCAAAGCCTGAATGCTTCTCCAGCCAAATGCTTAACTAACCAAATGCTTAACTAACTACATGCTTTACTCCTTTAGTTCCTGGTCCTCATGCCTTATATACCTTTCTTTTTCTGCCCCCACTCCCTGGGATTAAAGGTATGGGTCACCATGCTTAGCTGTTTCTAAAGTGGCCTTGAACTCAGAGATCCGGCTAGCTCTGCCTCCCAAGTGCTGGGATTAAAGGTGTGTACCACCACCACCCAACTTCTGCTATAGCTTGCTCTTCCCATTTTCTAGCCACCATTTTTGGCTTTGTTCTAGTGGCTGTCTGTTCTCTGACCCCAGATTTGTTTATTTCGGGGAAAACACAATATTTCAGGGAACACAATACCCACCACACCTGCTTATGGTGTCTGGCTTGATTTGCCATCACTAAGCCCTAGCATTCCTTAGGTCCTTTCTGTCTGGACAATTCTATATTCCCGTGTCATCTGTTTATTAGTCACTCCATCCTCCCTTTTCATTAACACATACCAAGCATAAAACGTTTTGAAGGTACATGTTTATTTCGTCCTTAGTATTCTGAAACTCAGAGGGACTCATAGTTTGTGGAAACTTTTCCATTTAAAACCAGTGACACAGATAGTCTCTAGCCAAACTGACAGTTACTTCTGACTTGAATAAATACTCTAAGCAACAAAACTCAAAAAAAGTGAGAATTGTATGACATTTGTAGTTTGGACAATTATTTTAATGCTGAGATTGAACCCAAGACCTTGTGGTTACCAAGAATCTACTACCATTGACTTCCAGGCCATTATTTTTGAGAATTCTGAAAATGATTTCTAGCATTGACAAATAAATAAATTTTAGTCTTTTTATCAATAAGATAGAAAGACTTATTTTAGAACCTTATTAAAAGAATATTTAAAAATACCAATTAGCTTACATCTCCAAGAGAACCATTATTGAGTTCATGAAGCCATATAGATATATTTCCATTAAAAGCATAGTGAATATCCATAAATTTTTGTATTTTGAACAAGAACAGAATCAGAACCTATTTTCTATTCTGTGATTTCTTCTTTATCCTATAAATACCATTTTATTGTGTGTCAAAAATATTACCAAATTATTTTTAACTTGGATTGAATTATTCCATTGTAGTATATTAGGGCATAAAGAAGACCCCAGATCAATACTTTTTCTTACATAAGTTCTGAATTATGTGAGATATAAATGTGACCTTAGTCTCTGATTAAGTTAGAGACCTGTAGATTTCTAATCCTGATATTGGGCAAATCTTCCTTCCAAGTCCCAGGTAACAGTGGACAGGTGGATCCTACTCCATGAGGGATAAGGACCCCTTGGGTAATCCACTCCTAAAATAAAAGTGAGCATTGAATGTGTCCTGCTTCTCATTCCTGACCTCATCAGTAACAACCATCACTCTTCCTTCCTATGGAAAATAAGGGGAAACTCAGAAAAGAAATAGAGAGTAGCATAGGAGAGCTCCTTCAACTGCAAAAGATGCATTAGAATTGGCCGAACTGTAGCTGTAGATGCAACATGATTTATATGACCAGCTCCTGGGAGACACTTGGCTGATTTCCAATGATTCCATTATATCACAAATTATTTTGTCTGGACATGATTATTGTCCCCACAGGTACAAAGCTGACACTCAGTGTTGTCTGGGATCCTATGATTAGTGTTGGACATGCATTTGAATTCAAGTTCTTCTGACTCCAGTGCACACTGTCTCACAGCTCCAAACTCACCTAGATGATGTGTCAGGTATTGTGGCAAAGGGTTCATGACACAGCTGGGACTTACTGCATTTCAGCCATAGATAAAGGAAAACTACGAAAGTACCCAACTATCTTTAAAACAGTTGTGTAATAGTCTGATGCCAAGCAGGCATGGATGCCACTGGGAAAAGACACCACTGGGACAGAGGTAGGTTTGGCAGGATGCCATGAATGGGAAACTTGTTTTCAATGCTACCAGCCAGGCTGAACACTCTGATGGATACCTTTCCTTAGAGCATCTCTTTTAAGCATTGCCCTGCTTCAGTAGAGCTGACAACACCCACACCTAATCTAAGTTTCCTAAGAAGACAGGAGAAATTACAGAAAGGTGTCAACAGACACCTTTTATTGGAGCCATTGTCATAAACCATAAAGTAGAGAAAGTAGCACCCAGGTGCCAGTGACAAGACTACTCAAATTGTGTGTGGGGTGGGAGTGGGTATGGCAGCCTTCCTTAGAGACTACCAGTTTGATCTGAAAATGAATGTTTCATTGATAGCAGACACTTCTGCTGTATCAAACATCACACTAATGACTGGCCCTTATATTCTATATTATAGCCTAATGGCTGCAGCATTTGTAGCCCAAACTGCATACACACACACACACACACACACACACACACACACACACACACACACACGCTTCTTCATATCACAAAGTCCTGCTACTCATCCTGACTTGAGAAAGAGTCACAACTTTGCTTTTGTGTTACATGTAGGATGTGTTTTGTTAAGCTGGGGTAGTTCTTTCGCTAAGAGTGGTTTGGCTGCATTGTTTTGTAACAAGTGTGGATTCCATGCTAGTTGTTGGATTCAGAGAGAACCAAAAGCAACTGGTAGAAGATGGAAATAGAAGGGTCTGCAAAGACAAGGTTTGGTGTGGTTCATGAGGCCACCAGCAGAATGCAAAGAGCCAGGAAGCCAGGACGCAGGATGGGGTGACAGGATTTATTCATCTATGTATAACTTTCTAGCTCCTGGATAGTCAATGCTTAGCATTTCTGAGGCTTTGTATTAACAACTGCTTCATGTTTCCTGTGTCTGAATGACACAAAAAGAAGTGAGGCATATTCCCTATTCACAAAGGTATTGGAAATAAGATATGTACACAATGAAAAATTGAAGTGGTATGTAATACGTGCACCATGGGACAACTCCATACCTGTCAGTTTGTGTCTGTTCTCAATCTTTTGACCTTTTCTTCCTGGAGAGTTGCTCCAGTTCTCCTGTTTTCTCTATCCAAAGGAAGAATTCTATGGAACAAAAAGGTGTAGTGTGCAAGCCTATACTGGCCAACTTTGCCTTAGATTGATTCTATAGGATGGGATTCAACCTAGTGAGCTTGCTAAAGAATGTGTTGCAGTGTGAACAATATTGAATAAACAGAAAATGGAAGCCAAGGATTTTGTTTCTGTAATTGCATTGTTGCAGTTGCTGTACCTTTTATTGTTGTCCCCATTCAGGGGTAGTGTGTGCTAATTTTAGAGCCATCTTTTTCTCTCCCTGTGCTTTGTTTTAATTTACAAAATTAGTGAACTATTCTCACTAACTTCCAGCTCTCTGGGCTGAGCAAAGTGCACTTAAAATAAAGTTCAAACAAACTCAATAAGAGAAAGAATTGCAATGCTTGAATATCCAATAAGATGAGGGAGGTGAAGACTCTACTTTAGAAGGGCACGTTCCTATATGGGCTAATTTGTTGTCTTCTCCATCTTCAGAAGCCTGGTGCCTAGAACAGTGTCCTGATACACAATTAAGTCACAATAAAAACTTACTGACTATTTATAGTTTACATTGTAGTAAATAAAATTTAACCGTGTATTAAAGAACAATATGGTTGGTATTAAGGTTAAAAACAGAAGACAGACAAAGAAGGAAACTCAGAAATATTTGATTCTATTAAGTCTCAGTATTAGGCAAATGATCATTTTGTTTGTATTTAAGTAAGTTTAGTGAATTCATTCATTCATGTAATCTCTCTTGCTAAGGGTTGAGTACTTGATATGCCCATATATCAAAAGACATGACAGATTCTCTAATAAGTAAATTTATTCAACTTCACATTTTTTTAGCCCACTTTTCTTTATGAAATAATTTTTGGCTAGCGAGATAGCTAAGTTGGTAAATGTACTTGCTGCAAAGCCTAATTACTGGAATTTGATCCCTGGACCCCACATGGTGAATGGAAAAAACAATTCCTACAAGTTGTCCTCTGATGTCCACATGTGTGCCATGGCATGTATATGAGGAAACACATACACATATACACAGCAAATATATAATAAATAAATGTGAATAATACTATTTATTAATATTTATGGAGTAGCTATTGTGTTAATAATGCACTAAATTAAACATATATAATCCTGGAAATTGATTAAATAATCCCAATGTCATGTTTATTGTTATAATTAATAACATTTAGCACTTATAAGTGTAAGGTTACTTCTCTTCTTCACTTTATTCCTTTTACTATTTTTTAATTAAGAAATTTTTTAATCATTTTACATGCTAACCACAGATCCCCCTCTCATCCCTCCTCCTGCTCTTCCAACCCTCCCCTAGTCCATTCCCCAGCTCCTCCTCTGAAAAGGTAAGGCCTCCCTTAGGGAGTCAACAAAGCCTGGTACATTCAGTTGAGGTAGGTCCAAGCCACTCCCCCTGCATCAAGGCTGCGCAAGGTGTCCCACCATAGGTAATGGACTCCAAAACAGCCAGTTCATGCACCAGGGATAAATTCTGATCCCATTGCCAGGGGCCCCTTAAACAGATCCAGCTACACAACTGTCTTGCCTATGCAGAGGGCCTAGTCCAGTCCCGTGCAGGCTCCACAGCTGTTGGTCTAAAGTTCATGAGTTCTCACTAGCTTGGTTTGGTTGTCTTTCTAAGTTTCCCCATCATGATCTTGATGCCCCATGTTTATAGACTCCTTATTCCCTCTCTTTGACTGGACTTCTGGTGCTTGGCCTGGTGCTTGGCTGTGGATCTCTGCATCTGCTTCCATCAGTTACTGGATGAAGGCTCTTATGATGACAGAGTATTCACTGATCTGATTGCCCAGTAGGCCAGCTCAGGCACCCTCTCCACTATTCTAGTAGTCTAAGCTGGAGTCATCCTTGTGGATTACTGGGAACTTCTCTAACATCAGGTTTCTTCCTAGCCCCATGATGTCTCCATCTATTAAGAAATCTCTTTTATTTGCTCTCCCACTCTGTCCCTGTTCCAGCTCTACCATCCCATTCCCTTATGTTCTCAACCCCTATCCCCTACTCTCTATTGCTCCCCCATCCCCAGTTCACTCAGGAGATCTCATCTATTTCCCCTTCCCAGGGATATCCATACATCCCATCCCTCTTAGGGTCCTCCTTGTTACCTAGCTTCTTTGGAGCTGTGGACTGTAGTCTGCTTATTCTTTGCTTTACATTCAGTATCCACTTGTGAGTGAGTATATACCATGTTTGTCCTTCTGAGTCTGGGCTGGTTGTAGTGCTGCATGCCAGTAGGATTTCCTGAAGGAGGCAGAGGCAGGAGGATCATAAATTCAAGTCCCTGTACCTCATCTCCCCTTTAAAAGTTTGGAGAGATGTATAACATTCTAATTTATTTTAATTTGGTCAACCTTGTAGAGGTGATATCTGGAATTATGCTTTCATGTGTAAGAACTGAGTGGGCATTGATAGGCACTTTCTTGCTTCCACATAGGACTTGAAAATCTAGGCAAATCAGGGGCTAAAAGATGGCTCCATGGTTAAGAGCAATTATCACTCTTCCAGAGGACCTGAGTTCAACTCCCAGCATCCATGGGCTAATCACCATCTGTAGTTCTGATGCAGGCACCTGGCATGCAAATGGAGTACATACAACACGGAAGCAAAACACTCATACACATAAAAAGAAACTAAAGAATATTTTTAACCTAGGCATATCAAGGTCAGCGATATGTTCTTCCTTTCCTTTGGAAAAATAATGTCATATAATGTTGGAAAGAGAGAATCTTTTCAATCTGTGTATTTTCATGGATGTCTACTTCCTGAGATGCATGACCTTTGAAACTGAGAAAAATGGCTCATCTACCTGAGACAAGTGCTCATCTGTTGAATGAGAGGCACCAGTGGCCATGGCCAAGAAAATAAGCATGGTAAAGGGGAGTCTGAACCAAGGACCTTCTGAGAGGTGATGGAGCCTAGAAGTTACTTTATCTCTTCCCAGATTTATTATAAGAACTGATTTTGAGTGCATACTCAGGTTGAGTGCCCCTTACCCCAAATACTTGCAATCAGAAAAAAATTCCAAATTCTGTTTTTTTTTTTTTTTTTTTAGATCTTGAAGTATTTGAGTGCATGTAAAAGTCTATAAAGCATATATTCTATCAGGATATGGAGTTCATTTATATTTTGTGCACATCTGACACACACAGCCAAGAGGTGATTTTACACAATGTTCTAAGCATATCTGCATTGAAAGCAGATCATCTGCATGCAGTCATATGTGGAATTTTTCACTTGTGCATTATTTTAGTGTTCAAAAGCCTGAAATTTGAGTCTTTTGATTGGGAGTTATTAGCCTGTTAGAATAGTCTTTAAGCGAAAGCATTTCCCAATATGAAAATAAATCACTCTTACATTCATCCAGCAAGGGGGAGGCTGAGTATATGAAGCTTGTGCTATTCACTCTATGCTCCTCACATGTACTGAGACATGCTGCCTCCTTAGGCCATCTTCCTTCTCTGTGTTCACCTCAAAACTCTACCCGAGACCTCCAATCCCATTTGTCAAATTCTACCCTGACAACTGAGGGTTCTGAGGCCTCTCAAGACATGTCTGAAACAGAACATTCGTCTGTCTTTGATATCTGATCCTTTTCTAGATTCCTTATAGAGATTTCAGTGTCACTGCCCCCACAGTATTCAATAGTCACACACAGTTTGTTAAAGCCTGCAGGCTGAACAATATCTCTACATTCTTCCAATAATCAATCACCTGGTAAAATCTCCACCAAATATTTAGTTGGTGTTCTCTCTCTCTCTCTCTCTCTCTCTCTCTCTCTCTCTCTCTGTGTGTGTGTGTGTATGTGTATTATAGGTGTGGTATATACATGTGTGGTACATACAGACAAGTGTGCCTGTGTGCATACATACTGAGGCCAAAACAGGACTTCATGTGTTTTCCTTATCTTTCTCCATTCTCTCCTTTATTACTTTCAGACAGAATCTCTCACTGAACAAGGCTGCCCATTGTGGCTAGCCTGCCTAGCCCTCTCAGGATCTGCCTGTTCTTTCCTCCCCCATGCTGGGGTTACAGATACACATAGACAGGCTTAGCTTTTTATATTGGTAGTAAGTTCCTGGCTCAGGTCCTCAGGCTTGTCCAGCAAGCATTCCTACTCACTGAGCCATCTCCTCGGCTCTAGTTCCATCTCTTTTGTAGAATGAATTTTCTGTACCCAAAACAGCTATGTTCAAATCCTAAACACTCATGCCTATGAAGGTGACTTTATTTGAAAATAAGGTCTATACAGATGCAATCAAATTTAGATCCTACTGGAGTAGAGTTGGCCCGCTTCCAAGGGATTGGTGTTAAACTTTCCTAAGAGAAAAGGATAAAAAAAAAGAGCCTTTGCCAGTGGGGGAGGGGAAAGGCTTGCTAATGTAAAATAGCATGCCATTCTTTATTAGTTAGTTCTAAGTGATTTAGTAATATTGAAACAACAAAGGGAACAGAGAATGAGCCAGAAGAATGGAGTGGAGCAAGAAGATTATGGGAGACCTGTTTTATTCTAGAGAACCTAGATTTGTTTGTTTGTTTGTGCTTTTTTTAACCAAGTGGATGATACAGTTACTGGAGGGACTTTATGGGTGACTAAACAAAGACTTTGTATTTGCAAAGATCAAGCAGTCAGTCAGACCCTTCACATTATAAAAAGTATGTGAGGTTTCATATCATGTACAGATAATATGTATCTTATGTATTTATGCAGTTTCATGGACTTATTTGTATGGATTTTCCTGTACACACAGTTGCTGTGATTCGGTGGACATTTTTATAAATTAAAATGTGGTCCATCATCTCAGTTTCAGTCAGTTTAACCTATAACAAATAGAATGGTGGGAGAATAGGTTGTAAAGTCAAACACCTGAGGTCTACATCTTATTGTCTTAGTTTGAATTTCTCACAATTGGGCTTACTCGACGATTTGATGTTCAAAAGTTTCCTGGATAGGAGAAGGACATGCTGGTGAAGAAAGGATGCAGAAATGGAAGGCAGGAAGGCAGCCAATGAAGGGCAGGAGATGGCATGCTAGCTACGTCAGGCTGCAGCACAGACTTTATCTGGCTGGGCAGATGTGGAGGTCCCTGCAGAGGCATCTCATGAGTATGTGCCTCAAGGGTGAGGAGAGTGCTCATTAGGATCTGCCACTGAAGGCAGGCAAAATGATGTTCTGGTGTGAAGACAGACAGGAGGCATTCATATGGTGAGGTCAGGGGGGTATGGCCTGTGCACCTAGATGCCGCCACTCACCAGTCTTTCCCAAGCCCCTTAATTCCTGCAAGCTTATTTTCTAACTGGTAAAATGAGGACCACAGTCCTCTGGTCTGAGAAAGAGTAGCACATTGTATCAAAGGACAAACAGATCCCGTTGATTCAACGTATACCAGTCCTTATACACCAAAATCAACAGCAAGTTCAAAATGTACAAAACATTGCTTTTCAGCTAGCCTGTCCTTCTCTGCATTCGGCTTACTTCTCAGAGAAAGCCAGAGAAAGTCAGGTTGGGAGAACAGAAAACCTTGAACTCCCCTAGATAAGCTCGTTGAGCTGAGAAGCAACACACGCTTCTCCCCTGTGTTTCTTGCCATCCAGTGCGGCCCACTTACAGCTAATATTCCTGTCTCTGTATCCAAGGAGGGTGGTGGTGGCAAGGTCACAGGTGCCCAAACAGAAAGCCAGTGCTGTTTCCATGGTGTCATCTTGAGAATGCTGGATGTGACTGCAGCAAAGAAGAGGGTAGATCTCAGAGGAAGTCAGCTGCTGTGTACAAATGCCTCCGTGAAGGGGGTTGGACAGGCATGAGTGACAGGCTCATACCTGGACAGAGACAGGATAGCATGCCTCTCTGCCTGAAAGCGACTGCCCAGTGAATGTCTGAGACTCCACCTCTGACCATGCAGTCCTCTGAGTTACCATCCCCCAAGTACAAATAGACACAGGAAAATGCACGCATCTTAAGCACAGAGTTGGAGCATGTACTATTTTTATTGCTTTTAGGTGTATTTTATTTACTTATGTGTGTGAGAGAGAGAGAATGTATCTACATGGGTGTATGAGTGCAGGTGTCTGTGCATGAACAAGTGGCAAGAAGGTGTCTGATCCTGACAGAAATGGGGTTACTGGGATTTACCAAATACCAGGCTTATAACATGGCTGCTAGTCCAGACTCTGATTTCCATGTACAGCCAGTTCTGTCCACTACTGAGCCATCTCTCTAGTCCAAGAATTTAAATTTTAACAAACATATTTCTGTGTAAATAACCTAGTCAAGTTAATACAACATTGCTGCCTGCCTAGAACATTTTCTTTTGCCATTCTATTCTCTTCCCATAGCAACCATTATTTTTATATCTTTACCTACGATCAATCTTGCCCACATCATAAAGCATGTTTTCTTTTGTGTCTGGCTTCTTTCATTCAGCATGGTGTTTTTGAGACTCATTTATGTTGTTCCATGTAATGGTAGTTTGTTCTTTTTTTTATTGCTAAGAAATATTCCATCATACAACAAGCTCCCATTTTATTTATTTTCATGTGGATGGATATTTGGCTTGCTTATTTTTATATTTTTGTTATTCTGAATAAAGATGGCATAAACCTTCTTATTTAGGTCCTTTTATGGACAAATTTTTACTTCCCTTCATAAAATACCTTAGAATGGCTGTTGGCAAAGAAGGCATTCAAATGTTCCCTAAATGCATGTGAAAATACTCAGTGTTACAGCACATATACAGTTAGTTTTGGGATTCATTATCACTACATCCCATAAGGATGCCTAAACGTTACAAGTATTTTCTCTGAATGAACAAATTGATCTGAAAGAGTATTTCAATTTCTTACTGCTTTTTGATAGGGACATTTTGAAACACCCAAACAAAATAAGATAGTCTAATGAACCCCAATCCGATTAAAAAATTGTCCATCTTTAGCTGTAATTACCCTGTATCCCTTTCCAACAAGAATCACTTATCCACTTTTCTGACACCATCTGGAAGTCCTACACTCCAATTCCATCCTGACCTCAATTTCTTCAAGTTAGCTCAGACTCAAAAAGTCAAAGCCCTGGTCCCACAAGACTTCTCCCACTCTGGATGACAGACACAGAGGGGTTCCTGCATGTCTGCCTGGCTGTCAACAAATTCATTTGTTTCCATGCTATACCTGTCCCCTCCCACATTGAATAAATGTGGTTGAATAAACCTACAGAACTGAGGAAAGTGCTTGCTTATTTATTTGTTTATGTAAAATGTACATTTAAGTATATATTAAATATAGACACTAAATATATATATTTAATATATGTTATATATTATAAATACATTATATATTTTATATACTATATACTATACTATAATATGTTATAAATATGTATACTAAGTATATATACATTTAATATATAGAAAAGGTTCTCATGTAGCCCAGGCTAGCCTCTAACTCACTATGTAGCAGGGTCATCCATGAATTCTTAATTTCCCTGCACCTACCCTCCAAGAGCTAGAATTCCATGCATGAACCATCACACTCAGTATATGCAGTACTAGAGACAGAACCCAGGACTCTGCATGCTAAGCAACTGCACTAACCACCTGAACTACTTCTCCAGATCTTTGACATTTTATTGCAGCTCATAAAGAGACATGACTAAATCCTTGGCCATTGACAATGAAACTAACCTCCATCCTCTCCCCTTCCTGGAGGTCTGAGGGTGAAACTTGGAGTTCTATTTTCTGATCACACAATGGGTTCTCCTGGGCTCAGTTTTTATCCTTCAGGCCAGGAAGGATCCTCCTGGAGTGCCTCATTAGCATAAACGCATGCATGGCTGAAAGATGCTTTCATGAATAACTAAGTCCATTCCTACCACTGAGGAAATTCTAGGAATTTTGTGCTATCTAAGAGGGACAAAGAGCAACGGCTTTAGTTTTCTTGTGCCACACACCCAACCGTGCCTTATTTGTACTTTAGCTGTGAAATTTTCTATCTTTAAAATGTTGCTGCAGTAGCTTAAATAAAATGTGTCACATTGTTTGCCCTTTAATAAGGCCATTTTATTAAGCTGTAACCAAAACACCACTTTTATCCCCAATAAACGTTAATAATAATATCATCTAATACCCTCTGCATAGGAAGATTTCCCAATTCATTTTAAAACGCCTGCATAATTGGTTTGCACATTACATTTGGTTATTGTTCATGTTTACCTGCCTTATTCTCAAAGAGTCCCCATTGTATTCCTGTCTTTCTTATCTCTGTCACATTGAAGAAATCAGGTTAACTGTCCTTAGAATCAACTGGATGCTCATGTCTTAATACTGCCATGCCTTTGATTTCCTCATCTCTGGCTCTTCTTTCAACAATAAGGCAGATCTGCAAAACTCAGCTTCGAGTTATATTTTACATTTTTATGCATGAATATGTGTTTTCCATTCATGCTTGCTCACGTGTGTATGGGTAAGCATGCACCTGCATGTGTGCACCTGGATGTGTGCACCTGGATGTGCGCACCTGGATGTGTGCCCCTGGATGTGTCGGCAGTCTTCTTTGCTCAGTTCCCACATTACTCATCAGATGGGGTCTTTAGCTCACAGTTATCCTAACGATATACCTTGGCCCAGGAATCCCTATCTTTCCCTCTCCTGGATCTGGGATTTCAAACTGTCAATAACTTCCACTGACCTTTTCCTTTCTTCATTGTGGGTTCTGGGGATCCAAACTCCAGCCCTCATACCTGCATTTTATATATACTGAGCAACATCTCCAGGTCCTTTATCACATACTCTCAGAGCAAGAATGCTTCATGGGCAGTTTCCTTTATTGTGTGTGTGTGTGTGTGTGTGTGTGTGTGTGTGTGTGTGTGTGTTGTGCTTTGGGTCCCTAGGATTATAAAAGTAAATACCACATGTCATAGTCTTGCCATTAAAGGCCTTACAGCCCAGCAAGGGAGAAAGGCAGATAAACAATCAATGTAATAGTATAAACACCAGGGAGGATTTGAGTTGGAATATAAATTCTGATAGGAGCATCAAGACTACAAAGGGAAGTGATAAATGGATGGCTCTGAGTAGAAATGCAGAGTTTGCTAGTCAAAGAAGAGCGAGTGAGGAAGAGTGTGCTAATCCAGGGATCTGCTATCTTTGAAGGAGATACAATATACTGGTAAAGGTTGTTAGGGCTTTATAGGACAAAGCATCTTATATTTTGAGCAATGACAAACTAGCAGAAAGTTATGTGAGGCTGGGGATATGAATAGGGTTGGGAGACCCGTGCGACTCATAGCACCTTAGTGTGAATAGGTTTCTCAGCCTAAGGTAGAGTTCACAAATACCATCCCAAGGCCTGTGGCCCCAGACAAAAGCCATTGCCCCACACCATGTTTATTCTGCCCTCTGACTCAATGAGAAGTCTTTGTAACCATGGAAACAGTTCAGATTCTCAATCTTGCAGGAGTAAAGAACAGGAATACACTATTGTGGGGGGCTATGTAGATAATATTTATTTCCTGTTCTTGCACTAATAGGATGTCAATCAAGTTAGTGGCAACAGTCACTCAAATTATGTCAATGCCTGACATCCAGCCAATAGGTGACTTCCTCAAGCCATTGTTGCTTGTCAATGATTAAACAAGTAATCCCAGAACATGTTCAGAGATATCTGAAAAAAGTACAGACCTCTAAAAAAGTGACTTAAATAGGAGCTTAAGGGTGATTTGGTCAGTAAAGGTGACTGCCTCAAAGCCTGACCACTGACTTTGATCCCTGGAATGCATGTGGTGGACGGAGAGAACCAACTCCTGCAAGTTGTCCTCTGACCTCCATAAGAGCCTGTGTTCACATACACGCACACATGTGTGCACAACACACACATACACACACATAAATGTTAAAAAATTGGTGACACAAATAAACTTGTCAGAAGTTTATTTACATGTGATCCCCCTATGTCACCTTAGTACAAAGCCATGGCCCCTGGTTTATTCCTGGCTGCTGCCATTGGATGTTGGATGCTGAATTGAGACCACTTCAAAATACTGATATACAGCACAACCATATACCAATCTGATGCTTCTATCTATCTATCTATCTATCTATCTATCTATCTATCTATCTATCATCTATCTATCTATCTAGCATCCATGCATTCGCTTAAGAATCTTCAAGTGGTTTTAATCCAACAGGGTTAACTAAGACTAAACTATCAAGCAAAGAATTCAACTGAGATGATCAGGAATGGAAGATGTGATGTTTTTGAGGACCACACCTGAACTGCACATCTGCTCTGCATAGGAGCCTTGTCCAGCAAATACAGCAGGGCAGCTGCTACAGTGTTGGAGACCCTACAGGGCCAAACATGGCCGAAGGGGCCAACCATGACTGAAAAGGAAGGCTGTAGAACCATGCCTGGGTGTCCTCTGGCACTTCGTCTTTCTTAGAAACCCTTTAGCAGGGAACTCTGGTCAAGCTTTGAGAAGTTGTTTAGGAATTTTAGCAGGAAACAAAGGTCCTGTGTTCTCTGCAAATGCAAATTATAAAATAACCAAACACAACCCAAGTGGCAAGCTACTAATCCATGTGTAATTACTGTTTGGTAATATTTCAAGTTTGTTGTAATCTATAAACTCCATGTTTTTTCCCTAAATTTGCTTATTGAAAAAAATAGGTCATTTATTTCTGAGGAGTCCTTTTTCATAGGATTGGTGAAATTCACACTTCACATAACTGTTCAATTCCATTATTTCTCAGTGCTTGCCTTGTCTCAGAATAGCAACACTGTCATCATGGACTGAGCACTTCCTTTCAGAAGTTCCCTGCTGGCTGGGAGAGTGGCTCTTTGGTCCTGGGGTATCTCACCCCAGGAATGAAACAGTTACATTACAAACACTTGCCTTTCTTTTTCCTTTTATGAATCTGACACAAGACACAGTGACATTCACCTGCTTTCACTTTATTTTTTTGTTAGTAGTAATTTTGCCCTTTTGAAGCTTAATTTTGTTTTAAAATCATATAAATCATTTGCTTAGTTCCAAAGTTGAATCCATGAAAAGAAGTTACAAAAACAGTTCCCCAGGGGTAACCATTTTCTTTTAATTTGTGCCTTATTCTTCATCATTTGCTTCATATGAATGTGAGTAGGTATGTGCTGCATTCATGCACCTTTACTTTAAAATAGCACACAATTCACATCACGCATCGAGGTGAATGCAGGAAAAATTTGCATCTCTATAGCTTATTGAGTCTAAATCATATCTTGACTTTCTTTTGTTTAATTGTGCATTGGGTCTAGCCAAAATATTCTTATTAGAAAACTAATTGTTGCCAGACATAGTGGCTGATGCCTATCTATTTCAGTACTTGGAGACAGCAGAAACAAGAGGGATGCCCTGAGTTCAAGATCAACCTGGGCTACAAAGTGAAACCCTGTCATAAAAGAGAGAAAGTGCGTGGGGGCAGGTAAAGAAAAGAAAAAGGAGAATCAAAGAAAAGGAAGCTGTGGTGGTTTGAATGAGAAATGTCCCCCATGGGCTCAGATGTTTGAACACTTGGTCCTCAGTTGGTGGTGCTTTTTGGGGTGGTGATAAAGCCTTACAGGAGGAAGAACGCCATTGCCTTGCTCCAACTCCAGTTCACTCTCTACTTTGTGTGTGTGGTTAGAGGTAGGAGCGCTCAGCTTCCTGCCTCTGGGGCTGTACAAGCAGCTTGCCTCTATGCTTCCTGCCATGATGAACTCTTGACCCTCTATTGCCTTAAGCCAACAGAAACTCTTTCTTCCATAAATTGCTCTTGAAACATGGTATTTTACCACCACAACAGAAAGCAACCAATACACTAACAGTTAAATTTACACAAAGGTATTGCCTTTTTAAATCAAATGAATGATGTTTTTATGTGCTCTATCTGGCTCTTCTTTTAATATAGGAAACTATTAGATTTTACTGGTTTGCGTTATAATCTGTGTTTTACTAATTTTTTGAATGATTTCTTTTTCATCTCTCTTATGTTTCTAGATGTATGATTTTTTTTTGGTGAGATAAGGTCTCACTATGTATCTCTGGTTGGCCTAGAATTTGCTATGTACACCAGGACAATGTACAACTCAACAGAGATATACCTACCTCTGTATTTTTGGTGCTAGAATTAAAAGTGCATGTCCCCATGCCCATCTACATGAATAACTTCTTATCTTCTAAAAATTTTGTGTGCTATATATATATATATATTGTATACATAATATGTGTATTGCTTGTGGAGGAGTGGGGGTGCAGATGTGCCTGCATGCAGAGGCTAAGGAGGACAACTGATGTTTCCATCCTACTTTGTGAGACATGGTCTCTCCTGCTGAACCTGAAATTCGTCATTTCAGGTAGGCTGGCTGGCCAAAAAACTCCTGGGATATGCTTGTCCTAAAGAACCAACCTTCCTCCATGTTAGGCATAAAAGCCATTTTATAGTAAAGATATATAAATATAAAGTGTTTTTAGTAACTAGTATTTTTAGTAGATACTATTAATTTTAGTAAATATGTAGTAAACACACACATATACAAACTAGGTTTATTCATGTTTATTATTAAACCTCTATTTCTCTATGTCCCACCTGTAACCTTAACTACAAATGGTCTGTACTGCACGTTCCAGGAATTACTATCATGTCTTTGTTTCAAAAAGTGTTTTATAATCATCTTGCAGTCCTACCACCTGTTGTTATGACTGCCCATTGGTATGACTACCTTGTTATGCCCACCTTACAACCATGTTTTTGTTTCAGGAGCCTGTGTAGTCTTGTTATACTTATGTTCTGCTCCTCTCCTGTAACCCCACCTATTTTGCCCACCAAATCCCCCATTTAGAAAACCCCTACCTCTGAACTATACAAGCCTTGTCTTTCTCACATCCAGTGATGAACTTCGTGGGCCCTGACTCTGGGGAACAGAGACTGTTAATCCCAAAGATGGGAGGAGAAAGACCACCAACCCAAATTATCATGGTCAAATTCATTAAAGCAAGCAATTAATTAAACAAGCTTTTTTATTCATGTACATTCATTGCCTCCTCTAAAGGAAGGATTCAAGAGGTTCAGCATAGTATGACCACATGTGCTTTGCTATGCATACTGGAGATTTGAACTCAGATCCTTTTGCTTTCACTGTAAGAGTTCTTACTGAGTCATCTCTTCAACCCCTAATATTTTATTTTCGAACTGAATTTTACTTTCCTCCAGCCATTCTTCTGTTTGGGGTTGCTTTTTCTTTCTTAATTTTGCATTCCAAAACAAGGTTAATAAATAATACTAACTTAATCATTATGTTGGTTTGGAAATAGTGGGCATAATTCTTCTTAGTCCTGACTTTAGTACGAAAGTCTCTGGCTTTGTTCTCAATGTTCTATGGCTCATTTTTCCATATGTGGAGCCAATATCTATTTCTTATTTTAATAGAAGTTCTAATAGAATTCTTATTTTGATCAATTTCTTTTTACATATATAAATATATGCATATCATAATTTCAAATAATCATGGTTTTCCTCTTTGGACCTATTCCTAGAATCTATTTTATGAATCTAACTCCTCATATTTCAGTGGCTTTACATTTCTCAAACACATATGGTTGTACCCATACTTATATAATTTATATAAATATAATATAAATTTATTAATTCATTTTAATGTACTGTTATATTTCATTTACTAATATTTTATTAAAGTTTTTGTCTGTTTGTGTTAGTATGAATGGTTTATACTCTTCTATTTCAGTACAATTTTATCAACTTACATTCAGTTTATAAAATATACTTAGCACTGTTCCTTCTTTTTTACACTGAATCCTAAATAACACTGGTGTTGAAAAACATGTTTTGTTTAAGAAGCCCTTCCGTCATTCTATTTAACCAAGGCTGTCTGACCACCAGAAGACAGATAACGGCCCAGTTCAAGGCATGAGGCTTTGACTCTGAGGGAAGTTTGAAACTGTATATGACCATGTGTCAGGGTCTTAGAGCTATTTTTCATTTCAGAAAATTGGATAACACATAGCAGGTACTAAAAAATGTTGGATATTACAACCAAATGACAAAAGGAGCAGGAGCCTGCAGAAAACCATGAATCCTAAATCAAAATCAGCATGGGAGGTTTGGCAACAGGATGAAGTATTTGAAACTGGGACTCGTCCTGGCAACTCCTGGGTGCACAGTGATGGCTTTTATAGACTCCCTAGTGGTTACTTGCTGTTAGCCATTTGTGCACAGAAGTAGAGAAGAAAGACATGAGATGAACTGACATTGAGGGTACTTACTATGTGTGGAAGTAAGTGCTGAGGGATCTTCTTACTCAGTCCTCTCTAATCCAAATTGAAATCCTATCATGTTGGTGATTACTATCCGTGTTTCCAGCTGAAGCAATGATTATCCAGGGTAGAAGACTTTCTAGAAGACTAGGTGCCTAATTCATAAGATTCAGAACTGACAGAGAAGATACCAAGGGGAAACTTAGAGTATTCTAACTGTCATGGAAGCGATTGTTTTCCCTTCTGAGCTTATTTGCTTGAGTAGTATATAGTAGAAAATAGGAACTTAGTGTGGGGGTTCATGGATACTAACCTAGCATTAGGAAAGTGGAATCAGGAGAATCAGGAGTTTGGTGCCCGACTGAGGTATATGAGCTCCTCTTTCAAAATACCCCACATGCTCCTGAATAGAAAATTAAAGTTAGAAAACAGAAAATATAAAATAACTGGAAAAATCTGTATTTTCAGTAAATAAGTCCAAATGTATATTTCCCAAGTATTATAGCCATGCCCATTCATATAAAATATATATGAGGAAATGTATTATATTTATACATACATATAATATTTTGGCAAGAGTGACTTAAAAGCTATATTAAATATGGACTTCTGGTTAACTTCTTAAAACTTAATACATATATATTAAAAGGTTTTTATTTTTTAATTGTGTGTGTATGAATATATATGTGTATGGGTATGCATTGCCCTTGGAGGCCAGTAGAGAGTGCTGGATTCTCCCTGGAGCTGGAGTTACAAATGATTGTGAGCTGTTCAAAATGGGTGCTGAGAACCAGAGCTCAGGTCCTCTGTAAGAACGCTATATGCTTTTAACTGCTTAGATACCTCTCCAGTCCTATATAAGTTTAATGACAGAATTTTCCTCTAGCAAAGGAGAATGTGGGTCCATTTGCTGTGGGCTTTGGTGGCTGGTCTTGGTTCTTCTCTAGATTCCTCTAAAGTTGTCTATAATTTCACAAGGAAGGACCAGTGAAAGAATTGAGGAAGGATGGCCCGAGCAGTACCTAGTAAATATAGGTGGTCAATAAACATTTGCTAATTGAGCTGAAGAGTGACGAGTTTTGCTCTTGAAACCAAATGCGATTATTTTGGCCTTTTATCTGTTTATGAAGGAATTAATGCAGATTCCTGGGGGTGGGGCTATTGCTGAGGAAAGATGCTGACGATGTTAGTACCTCTGCTTATGAGATGATAAAGGAGTTCAGAAGTTCTTGTGTGACCAAGTGTGTTTTAGTGGCCTCTGGGTTTCTCTTCAGCTCCAAATCTCATTCAGGAAACTCTCTTATAGTAGGAAACCCAGCAAGGGACATAAGAGTGCAAGTGTCAAATGGAAAAATATACAGAAGAGCAATTAACATGAAAGGCACTTAATCTCACTGCGTCCAGAGAAAGGCCAATTATTACAGATGCCTAACTGAGAAACTGTTGAGTCTTCATGTCGGAAGTTATTTTGTATGTGTGGTAGTAAAAATCAAAGAGAGGGTCTCACACATCCTTCCAGATCCCACATAATTTTTTTTTTTTAGATATTAACAAATTACCTTTAAAACCATCATAACCCTTGAACTTACTTTTTTAAAAATTTTATATGTGTATCTATACACATGCATAGTTCACTTGTGAAAAGCAAAGGACAACTTGCAGGAGAAGTTGGTTCTCTCCTTCCACCATGTGGGTTCCAGGATGAACTCAAGTGTTCAGGTTGGTGGCAAGTGCCTCTACCCACTGAGCCATCTTGTCATCCCTTCTTGAAAATTGTTCTTCAGTGATAACAGCAGCTTTCCCCCTCTTTCTGGTTAATATCAAAGCTTCATGTTACTGAATATAGCAAGAAAAAATTCCATATTGACTTTAATGTTCTTGGTCACCACTGCTTAATGCCTTTTCATAGTCTCATGGGCTGTACTGTGTCAACTGTCTGCTTATGTGTTAGGTATCTACTGGATGCTTTTTGTATGGATTTGTGAAACTAAACATAAGGGTATCTATCTTCTGTCAGTTAGCTTGCAAGAATTTTCACCAATATTCCAATTGTCTTTTAACTTAGTTGACTGTATTTTATACACTCAGAAGCTAGACTATAGAGGAAGGAATTCAGAGAGGGAAAAACAAACCAAGATTGGTAGGGCTGAAATCAAATGAAAGTGGCAACATTGTAAGAAAAAAAAAAAGACTCAAGCATTTATAGAAGTTAGCAATATCCACATGGCCTCCTTGAGCCAAGTGAATAGTTAGGTTTTACTCTAATTAAAGGGAAACAATTCGGGGTTTTAAACAAGGGTACTCTGAGGTGATGCTTACAATTTCTATTCTTGTGCCTGTATTCCTGAATCATCCACCAGAGACAGAGGTGATGGGGCAAGGCAAGCCCTTCACTTTTTGCCCTGTCTCCTCTCCTGTCCCCGTGTCCTTTGCAGTAAGAAAAGATTGCTTCAAGAAGGGAAAATGTCCAGAAGGGGAATAGACTGTCTCTGATTAAAGAAAAGTAGCAGTGACTTTAACAAAATGATGGCTCTAATTAGATGCCTACAGATAGACAGATTTTGGAGATTATTCCAGCAGCAACTGAAGAATTTTTCAAAAGAACATGTCCTGTGAATTCATCAGTAGGTGTTCAGGCAGACCTCACAGATAACAGGGCATCTGGAGAACTCTCTGTCTATACATGGCCCAGGCACTGGAGAGTTGGTTATTTTATCAGCACTTCCATGGTAACAGGAGATACTAGCCTCCAACCAGTTTAGAAGAGACTAGCATGGACCAGATTATAAGAAACCTACCTGATAGGCAGCCTGGATGCTGTGGGACATCTTATAATCAATAACACTGGACTTCAAACCTCTTCTGTCACTGGTTTGGTGAGCAAAGCACCAATAAAAGATGACAACCAAAGAGATTGTAAAATGCTTCATGGTCTGAGGCCTGATGTTCATGGTTCAGAGAGCTACCAAGTGAACAACCAGTTTAGGGACAGCCCTCTACTACAATGCGTAGATATGCATACCACTGTTTGCCATGGCGACTGTCTTGGCTGAAAGTGACCTGTAGCACACTGTATAACATCAAAGATTGTAGAATAATACAAGGGAGTTTAAGTTGTGGCTTAGCCACCTGCTAGGTGACCTTGGACAAGTGATTTAACCCTATCTGAGCCATGAGAGTACTCATTTCCTGACTAACAGAGTTCATACATGCAACCTTTGACATGGCTCACGTACACACTACCACTGTCAAATGGGAATTAGTCCCTTCTGTAGTGAATGCCCACTTTGATAGATAGGGTCCCTTTGTCCCTTTTCATATATCTTCAAGGATCCTGTTTTTTACTAATTTTAATCATTTAATCCCCAGTGGGCAGACACATTTCAAATGTGAGAGTGGGTACATCACTCCCTGCTGGGGGCCACATTGTGACCTACAGAATCATATAATGTTCTTCTCCTTGATTTCTTCCTATAATTTCCAAAGCAGGGAACCTTTGACCACCACATCTGATGTACCAAACACTGTAACCTGGAACTGCAATAATGATTCAGCTTTATCATTATCTTAATTTTCTTTTAAAGAGCCATTAATTTAGGTCCCAGTAGATGAAACAGTTGTCAGTTTGGTGGCAGGTACCTTTACCTGGGGAACCATCTAACTTGCCTACAAGATTTGTTTTTAAAACTAGAAACATCATTGCAACAAAACTCATATATAGCAGAATAAGTTGAGTGTGTACCTTAGATTTGAATGTGGTAGGAGTTGAAACTAAGGAGCCAGTGTGAGACCTCAATGGTAGAAGAAAGATGGCTTCAGCATCGGAGGCTCAGAAGAGCTTCATCCTCTCAAGAGGAAGCCAGGTAAGATCTGGGTCACTGACCATGCTTACTACTGATGCATTGTGGAACACTATGACAATACTGTGGTCATTTGCAATGTTAATAAAAGGCATGCTGCAATATTTAATTGTCTTAGGATATATATGGCTATAATAAACTATGCAAAAGCAAAATGAATGCTGCCTACTGGCTGAGTGGGGAGAGGTGACCCACTCACATCTTAAAGTAAAAGTGGATGACAATCCCAAGTTTTACTTTAAATGGAGAAATTTTAAAATGAGTACTTTCCTATTAAACATTGCTACTCATTTTTATGCCAAATATACCACACACACACACACACACACACACACACACACACACACACACGTACATATAGGCTATGTATTTCTGAAATGCAGAACTGTTTATATTTAGAATGTGTCAGTTCCTATTTCAGCCATTTGGTTGCACACTGACACATATTTTATCTTTCACATAGCAGCATGGGAGTTCATCAATAGTGTGTGTTAGTATCGTGACATAATTATAATCAGGCTTGAAAACTCCCTGTCTGCACTATTGTCCTCCTCTCCTTGACTGGCCATGTGGAGCAAGAGGCAGATGACAAGTGAGACTTTTCACAGAAATCTATTACCTGGAGACCCAGAGAAAACTACCAGCAGGATGGGATATTGTCAGGTGACTTCCAAGACAGGCTGTGGGAGAGTTCTCTCTTACTTGAGGGAGGGGTGGACTTTTTGTTTCAGTCATCATTATTACTATTTGCAGGAGGCCCATTTACCTTAAAGAAGGAGTGTTAGTCAGCTCTCTGTTACTGTGACAAATTACCTGAGACAATCAACTTTTAAGGAAAAAAAACTTAATTTGGGCTCATAGTTGTAGATGGCTCTATGCAGGGTTGGTTAGGTTTAATGCTTCTGGGTATGTGATGGGGTGGCTGATTATGATAGGGAGTAAAGGTGAGGAATAGCTGGTTACCACATCACTGTGACACATCAAAAAGAGGAAGAAGAGGGATAGGGTCTCCAAGTATCCTTCAAAAGCATGCCTGAATGAACTAGCGATGTCCCAGGACCACCTCCCAGAAATTCCACTGTATGTCAATAACACCAAAAGCTGGAACCCAAGAATTCAGTACTGGGTCATTAGGAACCATTCCACATCAAGACCTCTCACTATGGGTTAGATGTCTTCCCAAACACCTTCATGTACACACCTAGAGTAATGCTTGGTCAGACATCCCAGGAACCACTACAAAAACCCACTTCTAGAGAGCATCTGTGGGAGACAATACTGTCAGCCCAGTTGTCCTCACAGACTTCACTCTACACATTCGGTTCAGCATCAATGCAGACACAAACAATGCAGCTTGGGCAACGGGATACATTCCTCAAAGAAAATACATTTGCATTTACTGAATTTAGGGATATGACTCCAGATGAGGATAAGACTGTCCCTCTTAGTTTGCAGCAGATGCACTTGCTTCTGCTTCCTCCAAGTGTACAAGTTATTTGACAACTGAAAAGTAAGGTCAAACAAACCATAAAGCTAGAGGATTCGCCTCAGGATTCTGGGCTGTTGGCAATGTAAGTCTGGAATCATTGTACACTTGAGGGGCATTTTAGAAGGATGTTCTGGAAGCAATAATGAGACATAATAAGTTGGTAACAATAGCATTTGGTTCAACAACTGCAGTTATCACATTCCTTTGTACACATAGTAGGGCCTCAAACAATTAGAATGAATTATTTATAATGAGAGTAATTGATAAAAGTGGAGGGTGGGAGTGGGAAGTTACTAGGGTCCCTGTTTAGTGAATTCCGGGCCAGAATCTCTGACTTGAACAGAGCAAGGGGTCTTACTGTGACAATCACTTTTCATTGTCATCTCCATACAACCTAGAATCACCCAAGAAGAGAGCTTTGGTGAGGAATTATATACACCAGGCTGGCCACTGGGCATATCTATGGAGGGTTCTATCAATTATTGTAATTCAGATAGACCCACTTTAACATGGTGGGCACCTTCTGGAAAACACCCAGTCCTCTCAACTATGATAAGTTTTTAAATAAATTGAACCTAGGTCCTAATTTTTCTTTCGTTTTGTTTTGTTTTTGAGTTGAGCACTGAACCCAGGGCCTTGTATTTAATGGGCAAGTACAGTGTGCTAAATCCCTAATCCTGGTTTTCAAATTACTCTATCCCTATATTAAATCATGAATTACCAAAATAGTAAAGATTTTAAGAACCCATTATCACTAAATGTTAATTGATAATGTTAGTAAAATTGGTCCCAATTTGTGTCATTAATAAGGACTGAGGATATAGTTCAGTTTGTAGCATGCTTGCTAATTATACAGGATGCCCTGGATTTCAGGTACAGCACCTCATAACACTTGGCATGTGGTGGAGTGTCAGTAACCTGTCCAGCACTTGAGAGGCAGAGGCAAAAGATCAAGAGTTCAAGGCCATCTTCATCTACATGGTAGGTTTGATCCCAGCCTCAGATACATGAGACCCTATCTCAAAACATACAAAAACCTAAAATTATGTGATTAAATAAATCGATAAAATGACAGTTTATGTTTTTCTAATTCTTTAAAATTCACTTTTGGGGACTATTTAGAGTTCAAACCTAACTTTAAAAAATACATTCTTTACTCAATTTGTTTTTCTAATAAAGGCACATGATCAAAAGGTTTTGTAATCCATTTCTTTTAAGTGCAATTTCAGGAAGTTGCCAACTTTTTATTTCTTCTCCTTTGGAGAATATTTATTATTCATTGTTGTTTGTTATTGTGTCTCCGTCACTAAAGCGAAGACCACTTCAATACTAAAATGATAGAAAGAAAATCATGTCAGAATAGAATACAATCCTTCAAGTGGAATTCATTTGGCTTTACTTAAAACATATGTTAGTAGCCCTCACATTTTGCTGTGGAGGGAATTTTGACAGCGTGCCATTGTTATGGGTTGAGTTACTTCCCTGCACAAACGCGATGGTGAAGCCTTAAACCCAGAGTATGACTTTGCTTGGAAGTTGGGCCATTTCTTATGTGATTCTTTAAATTTAAATTTGATTACACTGGAGCTGGGGAGGCTCCTAACTTAGGATATCTTGTGAGAACACAATATGAAGAGCTAGAGAAATGGCTCAGCAGTTAAGAGTACTTTTTCCTAGCACCAGAGTTTCTTTCCCAGTACCCACACCAGGTAGCTCACATTTACTTGTAACTTTGGCTCCAGGGGATCTGACACCCTTTTCCCTGACTCCTTGGGTATTCACATGCATGTACACACACACACACACACACACACACACACACACACACACACACACACACACACACACATACCATGAGACAGAGACAAAGAAAGAAATTTTAAAATATTTTGAAAGTAAACTGATCATGTGAAAACTGATCTATGTATATACATTGGGAAAGAAAACTATAACTAAAATTACATCCAAAGAACACATAGGTTACTGCAGGCTGGGAGAGAGGCATGAAGAGGAGCTTCGTCAGAGCCCTGAGAAGCACCAGCCCAGTCACAGCCTTCATTTGGAACCTCAGAGCTCCAGAACTGTGAGATAATGAATTCTGTTGATTTGAAGCCATGGAGTCTGTGGCACTTTGCCATAGCAACCTTGGGAAACCAATTCATCCTATAAGTAGGGATGTTTCTGGGATCTGTGTTAGTATTCTATTGTAGAAACTCTATGCTGATCATTTATGTCATTGACCTTGAAAGGATTCTGGGCACAGATGAGGCAACTCTGGACTGAACTTGAATTAGTTCATCTTGACGATATTCTACAGAACAAGTTCTAAAGCAGGGTGCCTAGAAGAGGATGGAGATGGTCAGTCAGTAGACAAGTGCAAAGCAATATCAGAAACACTACCATAAAGGGAAGAGACAGGCCACAAGGTTAAAGACATGGTGAAGTAGGAGATTCTCTGATTGGGTCATGATGCAAACTGTTGAACTAACTTGTGAATAAAACAGTTGCTTATCAAGATTCTGTTAGACTAAGGAGAACTCCTAAATACATTTTTTTTAGTTTTTTGAAAATTTCACATGTGCCATATTTACATGATTTTTATACCTCTCTTTCTATCCTCCAGCTCCTCCCACATCTCCTCTTCTTCCTCTCAAATTCATGATCTATTTTTTCTTATTATTGTTACATATATGCACATACATATATATGTGGGTATGTATGTGGATACACATAACCTACTGAATCAATTTAGTGTTGATCTATGTGTGTACATATGTTTAGACTGACTACTTTGGATCAGGTAACCTATCAGGTAATGGGTTCTCCTTCTCTTAGCAGCCATTACTGCCTGCAGCTCTTCATTTGTGGGTGGGGCCTTGTGAAATTTCCCCCTTCCACATTGGTATGTTGACTGGTATTGTCATATGCAGGTCTTGTTTAGGCAACCGCAGTGTTGATACTTTATGTGTGTATCTTGCTTGTCATGTCTAGAAGACATTCTCTGGTAGAGGGGAGCCTGGTCTTCTTATTCTACAGTATTTCTGCCCTTTCTTATCAGATTTTCCTTGAGCATTAGATGTAGGAATTATATTGTAGATGTGTACATATAGTCTAGATGAATTTATAATTTATGCCATATATGCCAAACACACACACACACACACACACACACACACACACAAAGAGAGAGAGAGAGAGAGAGAGAGAGAGAGAGAGAGAGAGAGAGAGAGAGTTTAGATGAAATTATGCCATAAATGTTATATGTGTATTTTTAAGAAGACTCATAAAATCTTTTCCTATGGCTTTTTCCTTAATGTTATTCTTCCCTCCCTCTCATTTTGCACTGATCTCCTTTCCCTTCTCCCCATAAACCTCCCTTTCCAATTTTCACCTTTTTATCATCTGTAGCCTATTTCCCTCTCTGTAGGTCTTCCTCATGATCCCTTTTTACCTTCTTGGTTTGAGTTTACTACAGGTTATATATTCCCATCTAGAGTTTACTGGCTCAGATCCACAGATAAATGAGGCCCATGGTGTTTGCCTTTCTGGGCCTGGGTTCCCTCAACTAGGTGCAATATTTTCTAGTCCCATCCATTTATCTGCACATTTCATGATTTCATTCTTCTTTGCAGCTCAATAGAATTGTGCATATATGCCGCATTTTCATTACCCATTCAGCAGCTGAGTGATATTGGGTTGTTTCCGTTGTCTAGCTGCTGTGAAAAGAGAGGCAACAAACATGACTGAACAGTTTCTCTATAGCAGCATGTCAAGTCCTCAGAGCATACGCCAAAGAGTGATAACACTGGATCATACAGTAGATCTCCTTTTAGTTTTTTGAGAATCCTCCATGCTTATTTCCATGGTGGCTGTACCAGTTTGTAATGCCACCAACAGTGAATGAGGGTCCCCCTTTTCCCACATCCTTGCCAACCTTTGTTTTAAGGATCAATTGAAGTTACTGAGAGAAGATTCCATTATATAACTAGAGCTAGAAAAGTAGGCGGGAGGGCTGCTTTTGAGTGACGATGAGCTACTGTGCAATATAACCACTTTTCTCTCTATGCGTGTGTATATCAGTGTTTTCCACTAAAATACATCTGACAGTTTCCCGATTTAAGTCAGTTAACAGGGTATATGACATTTTATTCTTTATTTTTAAAAGTTACACTCATAATTATAGATACATGTCAAATAGAAAAAATAATTGGTAATGCTTTTCAAAATTCAGAAGATTGCTTCTAACCTTTAGAACATACCACTCCTCGTATACAGATTCTTTTCCATGGTAGCCATGAAAACGAGCCTCTCTCTGAATGGCAGAAGATTTAGTATCTAAAGACTCCAACAGCTCTCTGATGCCCACCATTCCTTCAGTACTAAGATGTCATCTAATGAGCTGCTCCAGCCAGTGGTTGACAGAGGAGGAAAGCTGGGAAGGAGACTCCTGATGAAAGATACAACTCCACTGACAAACAGCTCTAGTATGAGTACATGCTACTGGACTTTTAGAAATTTCCTAGAACTGCACTTTGGACTAAGGCCTTCTCTCCCTTGGCAGGGACCATACGTATCTGTAAGATGGTTAGGTAGCTCTGCTAGGGTCCTCCTTCCACTCCCTTTTTCTTCCTCAGGCACTTGCTCGGACAAGGCTCTGACATCACTCACACTATTTTCTCATCTTTCTTGTAGGACCCAGAGAAGGTATAGCTAATGGAATGATGAAGAGATGAAGTTGAAGACTTGCAATAAATGCTCATCACAGTACTAATCAAAACAGCAAAGACCTGGAAATTTCCTAAAACTCCAACTATAAAGAGATGGTTAATTCATTCAGAGTATGACATAAACTCTATTATTGTATGGTTGTTTAAATTTTATGTTTTCAAAGTTTAATGAATAAGCAAGTGGATGATAATGTTGAGTAAAGCAGATGTAATACTATATGTATTTTATTACCTTCATATTTCAAATTAGCATAGGTATGCATAAACAGTTCCTAGAAAGAAATAGGTTAACATATTAGTAAGTTTTAGGACTCAATGAATAATTAAAAAGTTATTACAACAGCTCTCTAATTGGACTTAAGACCTAGTCAACAAAAAGGAAGCCCTGTTTGATACTGGAAAACTAGCTAACTACTCAACTAGTGACGTCATGGATATTGGAGGAGAACCTACAGCTATTTAACTAAACCAGCACAACTCCCAACCACAATCTAAACCGTTGTCCTTATACAAAGTGTAGTCTTCACACATCATCAAGAATGCTTCTCCTTGTAACAGACAAAAACCACTACAGAAAGCAGCACCCAAAAAATGCAGAGTTGTGGAGCCCAGTCCCAGTGGCTACATCTACAAAATACTCTTGTACCTAAGGCCCAGGAAACAGTGTAGAAAAAGGTAGTGGAAAGATTGCAAGAGCCATAAGATCTCTGTGTTATAAGACAATGTCTCCTGGTAATGTCAGAAGTTATACCCATAAGTTCTCACCAACATGGCTGTCTAAACATGAGCCAAACAAGGACAACAACAATGGATACATCATCCCAAATGAGGAAAAGCTCATGAGGTCTCAACCCTACACAAAGAATGATAGACAACTAAAGGCTGCTGAAAGCAGAAAAAATAGTCTTCCCCAGGGAAGAGCACACCAATTGGTTATCCAATACCAAATGGCCAGCCTTGAAAACATACATACACGTGACATTATATAGACTGAGCAGATTATATTCATTAATATATACATATATGCATATACATTTATGTATATAATAACAGTTAATGAAAAAGAGGCAATGAATTTGAAAGTGAACAAGGAGAGGAATATGGAAGGTTTGGAGGGAGGAAATGGAAGAAGAAAATGTTCCATTATATTATCTCAAAAATATATTGAATTTATTTCTTTGGGCAGAGGGTTGCCACAGCATGCATGTGGAAGTTAGAAAATTGGAGTTGTTTCTCTCTCACCATCTTGGGTCCCAAGGATCAAATTTAGGTTGTTAAACTTTGCAGCAAATGCCTTCACACACTGAGTTATCACACCAGACCCCCAAATGACTGATTTTAATCATGTCTTCATTCCCGTAAAATTTCAAAACAACCTTTGAGGTCTTCTGTAATTATAATTACAATTAAAAAGTTTTACAATTTAAAAATAGAGATTGCTTCTGTAGTTTCATAAAGGCATGCATAAAGTATATGATGGATGCTTCTGTGAGATTTTTCTACCTGAGCTTTGTGGGGTTTCTTGCTCATTTCCTTTTTGTATCACTTGTCTTGTGTTTGTGTAACTCTCTCAGGAAGGACATAGTCAATGAAACAGTAATACTTTCAACCTGAAATGGTTCACAGAGTCTACTGGCTGCCATGGGAAGCCTTCCCAGGGAATGGCATAAACCCCTGTATCCCTGAAGCCCTAAATTTTGTTCTGACTACTCCATTTCCCACTGATCATCACCTGATAGGCACATGGACTACCACTGAGCTCCTTGAGGGCTCTGTCTTTTGTCTCTCTCAATGATGAGTTCTTGACTGTTGCCTGGATCAATGTGTTGAATCATCTATCAATAATTCATCATTTTAAAATATTTTCAACTGAAAGTATTTCCCTAGTTAGTTTCTGTTGTCAACTTAATACAACATAGAGTCAAGTGGGAGAAGGGACCCTCAGTTGAAGAACTGCCTCCATTCAATGAGCCTGTGGGCATGTCAGAGAATGTCTTGACTGATAGTTGTTGTAGGAAGACCTAGTCCACTGGGGGTGGTACCAACCCTAGGCAAATAGGCCTGCACTATATAAAAATACTAGTTGAGCACAGGGTGAAGAGCAAAGCAGTAAGCAGTGTTCCTCCATGGTTTCTGTTCCAGTTTACCGCCTCGCATTCCTTCAGTGATTTCCCTCAAAAGAGCATTATCACCTGAAAGTGTAGGCCAAACAAACTCTTTCCTACCTGAGTTGCTTTTGGCCATGGTGTTCATCGAGCAAACTAACATTGCTGTTGAAATAGTATAATTATTATTAATAGTATGTTCGTACCATTCCTGTTTAACCTACAAATATGTAGGTACTCTTACCTACTTTAATTCTTCACTTTATTTCTTCCAGTGTCATGGACTGATCTTTAGGACTCTGTGCATGCTAGGTGAGTACTATACCACTGAGCTACATCCCCAGCCACCTCTTTGACTTCTTACTGCAGATGTCCACACAGGAAAGGATCATAACATAAGGCGAAGTACTCAGGACATTTATTCTTAACTCTCTGGTTTCATGGTTGAATCTGGTACTTAGTGCTACCTTCACCCAGTATCAAATCTGCATTGATTTTGCCTTCGGTAAGCACCTTAGTTATTTATGTCTGTGTACATAGTGAAGTAACCTGGCAATTGACTCTGGAAGCATCCTGCTTATCAGTAATCCCACCTGGATTCAATTACTGATCATAGTCAATGCTCATGTAGGGAATCTCTTGCATTCCCAAACATTCATCCTTGCTTCTATGGAATAACAGCCCAATTTGTCCTTGATTTTCAGGATCAATCACTCTAGTTCACACAGACTATCTCCCTTAACTGTGTGTTCAAAAGCATAAGGAGAACCAAGAAGTAGGGGGAAGCTTTAACTTCCAGCTCAATGGAATCATTGTGTTTCCCAGTAGAAGTATTTCTCCTATGGAGCTAAAATTACTAGGGCAGTAGAGTACGAGAGTGTAGGAACCAGAAATAAATATGTTGCTCATGGGTCACTAGGGGTAAAATGGATGCTGATACTCTCAGGTTTTACAACTTGATTCTTAGATATGTGATTCCTGCCTTCTGGGATTCACTGTATAGTGTGTAGATTTGGAGTATATACAGATTTATTGAGAATCTTATTCCATCCTGCAAGATATTGTCACCCAGCTGGTACTGTATCTGAGTTGTCAGAGGCCAGTCAACCATTCTGTCAGGCCATCTGTTTCTGGATAGTAGAAAATAGGGCAAGAATCATGGATTCCATGTGCATAGGTCAAGTGGCACAGAATTTTTTTTTTTAATCTGTGATGTGTGTTTCTTAATGATAAAAAAATGTTGTGTGTGCTATCATGATGTTGAGTAAGGCATGTTAGAAGTGTGTGGATGATAATTTTGACAGCAGCAGGCATTGCATTCTGTAAAGCAAATTCATATGCAAAGAAATTAAAATAAGCACAAAACATCATCCATTTCTTCCATGATGGGAGTGGTCCAGTGCAATCAGCCTTCCACCAAATAGTTGAGTCAAACCTCCAGGGAATAGTATCTGTCTGAGGACTCATTGTTGGTTTTTGCTGCTGGTAGATTGGGCACTCGACAGCATTGTCAACCAGGTTGACTCTGTTGAGTGGAAGGCCATGCTGCTGATACCAGGAGAAAGCTCTGTCCTTGGCTCCTCAACTATTTTTTTCATGATCTCATTGAGGAGTGACAGGGGTAGCCTGGGGAAGGGAAATCCTTGACAGTCAGAGAATAGGTCCTTCTGTCCACTCTCTCCTGCTGAGGTCATCCCTTGGGGAGCATGGTCACAAGAAAAATATCCTCATTATTTTGTCTATTTGGAGAAATCAATCCACCGGTTTCTTCTCCAGATTCGCCTGTTAAGTGTTTTCTAGTTATGTTCCTTCCAAATCCCTGGTCATCCTACACAAATAATTTGCCACAGCCTGTGAATTAGCACATAGTCACATAGCTAGCCATCTCTTCTTGCAAGCAAAGTGAAAAACCAAATGCACTGCTTAAAATTCTACCCACTGGAAAAAGCTCCTTCTACCACTGTCTTTCAGAGATGGAGCAGAAAGGTTGTCCACATTCACTGGCACCTGCACACCATGGAGATTCATTTTAAAACACAACCTAACTTTGCTTCTGATTGTAAGGGTTCAGCATGAGAACATGGGTAAAATCTAGGGTGACAAAAGATAATGTTGCAAAGGTGAGGACCATTGAGCAATTGGATTTCTCTTAAATTTATATGTGATAATGCCTCGTTTTATGGGGAACAGTGTTATATTTCAATGCATGTATGCAATGTGTAATAATAAAAATCTAGGTAACTAGCTTCCTTAAGATTTCTTTATGTCTAGATGTCTGGAGACTGAGTTTCTTTCTTCTAGTTTATCATGAATTGGTAAGATTATTCATAAGCTATAGTCCTGTGCTAAGCAGGAGAACCACAGAACTTACCACTCTTTTCTATCTTCATATCTAAACATTGTTCTATCTCCCTTCCTGTTTTCTCCTTCCTACTCTTTAGGAATTATGTCTACTCTCAAATTTTGAGATTGAATTATTTTTGCTCTCATAAATGAGAGAGAATTTATTTATCTTTATGTGCCTAGATTTTTCACTTAACATAACATCGTCTATTCTCACCCCCTCCTCTTTTAAAAATGTAACTTTTTAAAATGTAAACTTTGGAGTCTGTACAGATCCAACCATATATATACAACTACTTTTAATGATTGAGTGTTGCTATGTATGCCTTCATTTAGCCTTGATAGGTCAAACATTTGGTTGATGATGGGTAGCTCAGCTTTTGTGGTAACTTAGCAATTCAAGGTCTAACTTGTATTAAGGCCCAGTAGAAGGCCAAGAACTGCTCCTCAAAAAGAGAGTAAATATCCATAGATGGTGAAAGGCCTTGCTCTCAAATTCAGAGGATTTGTGCTGCTGACTCACCTGTAGGGGTCAGCCTAGGACCCAAACAATATCACTTCTCTAGCTTGCTTTCTGTTGCTATGATAAAACACTCTGACCATAAGCTACTTCAGAAAGGCAAGAGTTTATTTTAGTTTACAGATCACAGTCCATTATTGACAGAAGTGACAGCAGGAACTTGGGGCAGGAACTGAAGCAAAAAGAGCAGAAGAATGCTAGTGACTGACTTATTTAATGGCTATGTTCATATAGCATTTTTATACGTCACAGGACCACCTGCCTAGGGATGGTACTGCCTACAATGGGCTATGTCTACCTATATCAATTATCAATCAAGGTACTTCCCCATAGAAATTCCCACAGGCCAAACTGATGGAGGCAATTTTTAATTGAGTTCTCTCTTCCCAGATGACTTAGTTGTATTAAATCGACAGTAAGAACTAATCGACAGTAAGAAATACCAGTGCATACCTTCTTCAAGGTAGGCCTGGTATTTCTATTTTGCTTCTTGTGCACCAATGTTTGGTACATGTTTCAAACAAACAAGTGAACAAAACCTTTCTAACTCCTAATCTGCAGCACTAAGTGTGGAACCTTGCTCGACAGGCCTAGATCGATAAACGTATTTCTTTCATATTATTCCACCCCATTTCTATACATCCTGCATATGCTCCCTTCATTTGTCTGATTTTGTAAATTAGAAAATTCAAGCACTTCTTCAGGAACATAATGCAACCCTTTGTGGGTTGTCATTTGCACCTCATCTTGGTAGGCCAGATGGGACTTGGGTGCAATGAGAGGATGGTGGGTGAGTCCTAAGGAGACTAAACATTGTCTGCTTGTCATCAGCCTCAGGGAGGCCACTGTAGGTCCCTCAGGCAATATAGTGTTAATCCCTACAATCTACTTTACTTTGTCTTTCTGTTCAAATACTAATCTCCAGAAAGACCCTCATGGGCACATCCAGAATAATGTTTAACTAACCATCTTTGTATGTGGCTCAGTCAAACTGACACACAAAATGAATGATCACAGACTAGGAAGATAGTTTCATCAGTAAATGTTTGTCATACAAGCATGAAAACTGCAGTTCCTATTCCCAGCACCCATATAAAAAGTCTAGGACAGAATTGCATGCCTATAATCCCTTTGCTAAGGAGGCAGATACAAAAGGATCTCTGAGACTAGTTTGTCAGGCAGAGCAGCTGAATAAACCAACTCAGTTTTGTTGTGAGACCATTCTCTCAAAAAATAAGGTGGAGAGGCTGGGAGAGATGGCTCAGATGTTAAGAGTACCCTCTGCTCTTGAAGAGGACCTGAGTGTGGTCCCCAGCATCCATATGAGATGGTCTATAACCTCCTGTAACTCCAGCTCCAGGAGATTCAATACACTCTTCTGGATTCCATAGGAGCCTGCACTCACATATGTACATGCCTCAACACAGACACACACACATATATATATACACAAAATTAAAAATTAGTTTAAAATGTGGAGATCAGTTGAGGAAATGTCTGATATTGATGCCTGATTTCCACCTGCACCTGCACGTGTGTATACACACCTACACAGACATGAAGATATACTCATACACATTCATCATCACAGTCGCCAGCACTTGCCTAGTACCTGGTATACCATGATGCAGCAAAAGGTTGAGGAATTGAACTGAGCAGGCAAGCTACTGTGGATGTAAGTATGCACTTAGTTGGAAATGAGCTTGTATCTGATAACATATTGCCTGGCATGCCATACATTTTGAATTGTTTGCTAGACATCAATACATTCTTCTCAAATTAGTTTGCCTCGTGGTGCTAAGTAGGAGACACTTTGTGAGTGTTAATTTCTACCTAGAAGGCTAAGGGATTCTTGTCCAGTTAAAGAATCAAGGAAAAAGTTGTGTTCTGAATCAGAGAATCAAGGAAACCTACATAAGAAGGAAAAAAGAAAGAAGGAAAAGGAAGCAAGCGAAAAAGGAGCATGTGTGTCCTGTGCTAAAGGATGAACCCCAGATACTTGTCCTGGAACTGAGGATTGTGAAAACATGGAAGACAGACTCACTACTGCATGTCCACACGTGGTCCTGGCTTCCACCATCTCACAGCTACGTGTCCTGACTGGACGGTTCCCCACAGAAGGGAGATGTACTGTGGGGTCTTTCTGCTCAACGTGTGCCGCTGAGAAATCCAGGTGCATTTAACATTTGCTTTGTACCGCTAAGCATTGTGCCAGTTTCCTTCAGAAATATGTATCATGTTTACCAATGCGAGACTGAAATACAAATTAAAAGCTGGTGGTAAGTTAGTGAGGCTACTTATTCTCAAGGCCATTTGGCAGCACGAAGCAAATGCTTTGCCTTTGCCTACCCATTGCTTGAAAATAACATTGCTATCAGGATTCTGTTTTGGATACACGTAGATGCACAAAACGATATAAGAATATTCACTCCAGGGTTACTCAAATTGGGGGGGAAATGGAAACATCTAGAGGAGGGGACAGTTAAGACAGTGAAGGTCTGTTTGTGACAGTCATTCCCACATCGCTTAAAAACTGATGACTATGTTAAGGACAGTCCACTCAGAAAACAAATTTGTCAAAAGCAAGAAGTGGCCAGATGAAAGCAGTGGATAAATGACTTGTGCCCAGCACACAGTCCTGACAGTAAGTGCAGTTTTCAGGAACAGAGCGGTGTCTTCCCTACCTCAGCCGTTCGGCTCTTCAAAGGCAATGACAGGCGCCAACCTGGCCAGTTCTGGGAAGTGGACCATTTTGTACGGGTATTTTTCAAAATACATTGTTTGATCTTGGATTAAGATAGGACTGCTATGAAGGAAACACACACACACACACACACACACACACACACACACACACACACACACACACGTCTTTTGGTGTCAGTCCGAACAATAAAGTCAGTTCCCAACAGGCATCATCAGCACAAGGGCTCCTTCATTCAAAACTTGTCCAGTTCCAAGTTTGTTCTTGGTGGGATTTGGGAAACTGCACAGAGCATTATTATTCCTGGGCACAGAGGATGTCTTCAGAAGCCTGAAGTTAGAAACAAATCCTGAAGTCTTTCTGTGTAGCTCTGTAACAGTGGGAGGGACTCAGGAAGTGCGTGCCTGGGCCAGGTGGAGGGGACTGGAGCAGCTAGAAGTGAGGCCAGGCTATCTCCTGTGACCAGGAGGGACTACAGGGGAGGGGTCAAGGCCAAGAAAACCCACAGAAACAACTAACCTGACTCACAGCAACTCCCAGAGCCTAGACTGACAGCCAGGGAGCTGCAATAGGTTCTCTTTGTGATATCATGCCGCTGCAGGGCTCCTCTGACACAGTCCAGGCCCTCTACATATGAGTGACAGTTATGAAGCTTGGTTTACTTTGGGGACTCCCAGCAGAAGGAGCAGGGGCTGTTCCTAACACTTCAGTTGGTTCTTGGGAACCTATTCCTCATACTGGGTCACCTGGCCAAGTCTGAATACAAGTCTGACCTCACCTTGATGTCCCATGCTTTGTTGACACCCATGGGAGGCCTGCCCCTTTCTGAACAGACACTCAAAAGGAGTGGATTGGGAGAGGTATAGAGGAGGTGTGGGGAAGAAATGGGAGGAGAGGAGGGATGGGAAACTGCAGCCTGGATGTAAAATAAATAAATAAATAAATTTAATTAATAAAAAAGAAGGAAGAAAAGAGCATACAAGTTTAAGAAAAAGGTGAGGCCAGGTAAAATAGAGCACAGGAAAAAGATCACACAATACAGTGCTCAAGCTTATGTGTTAGAACGAAACTGGTAATGAATGGTCAGAGAGGTGGAGATTTACTCAATTGTGAAATACTCGCTACCTACTGCATTCCATACAAGGACATGCATGGGTGTGTGTCGGGGGGATGGTTGAGTATCAGTTTGTGGGAAGAGAATCTACAACATTTAATTGCATGCACATAACCTACTTTCATGGATCATACCTATGAGAGGAACAGGACCATGGATCTTGCATGGATCTTGCCCTTCATGCACATCTAACTCCACAGACTGTTAGGAGGATCCCAAGATATAATTTCACTTAACATCTCAGGCTTTACATTTGTATGGCATCTAGTAGTCAGGCAGCAAAAGGTTTTTCTTAAAAGAAAAATTCTTTAGTGTGTGTACTTGTGTGTGGGTGGGCATGTCCCACAGCAAGCATGTGGAGGTCAGCGAACAATTAGTAGAGGCGGTCTTCTCCTCTTCTTCAGGTCATCAGCTTGATAGCAGGAGCCTTTATATACTGAGCCACCTCACCTGTCCTGCTGTTCTTATTGCTATTATTATGCCCTTATTATTGTAGGAATAGACAATAGGCAGAGTCTCAGGAACTACTTCCAGCTATGCTATGAGTCTCTTAGTGCCTGGATTTCAGATTTTGCATGGACCTTCTTTCTTTCAGCAAAGCACTGCACTTTGGGTAGCTTGGTTCTTCAGAAATGTGTTCTCTTGTGATGTCATGCTGCTGCAGTGCTCCTCTGACACTCCAGGGGAGGGTTCTCCCATGGCTTTCCCTGGATTTGGGTGGGTTCCACCAGTCCCTAGAATCCCTTAGCTAGGAGCAGCCTCATTTTAATCCTGACTCCATCCTCCTTGCTGGGTTTCTTTTTTACATGGACAGCAGTCATTAGATTGAGCATCCAACCTAATCCAGTGTGAACTTCTCATAGCAACATACACACAGGCCTTTTTATGAATATTCATGGGTAATGGATATGAAGTGTCTGTGGTGGTGGTGGGGTTTATGATTCACCGCATACTCACTTCTGTGGAAGAGGACTTGCCATTTCTGTAGGACCGTGGACATAGGAAGGCCTGGTCTGTTTTGGGCTGGAAGAGTACACATGTGACCTAGGACTGGCCACACCTTCGGCCATGGAGACCGGCTTAGATGAAGGCTATGCTAACACTAGTCAGTGAGATACCAAGCTAAGGCTCTTGTTGCAATCTATAATGTAATATATAATCTCTCTTTCTGTGGCAATCCTAGCTGTACCCACAGTTACTGAAAGGAGAGAGGCTACCAGGGAATAGAAAGGTCAACCATACAGCCACAGGGTCAAAGACTCTGGATCATAGTTTGGAACCCTGGATCCTCCTGTACCTGAATCCATGTGCTTATGATTTTTTTTTCAATTATGTTAGCAAACTCCTTTACTTCTTTTTGTGTGTGACATTCAGAGCAGGATTTCTTTTACATATAAGCAAGAGTCTTGAGTGAAACCCTGTCTTTATTCTCTTGCTACATGCTTTCTTCTCTTATGAATACAATGTGTTGTACAGCTGATAACCATGTACTTGAACAGGCCCATTCCCTAGTAGCTCACAATTGAATGTGGGTGCAAACACAGGCTGTGGGCTGTCTTGATTGACAGCATGAAATAGAAAGGAGCCAGCCTGCCCTAGTTTACTTCTCATTCCACCCATTATTACCTGTGTAACCTCAGGCAGGTCCCCTGACCTGTCTGTGGTGATGTTTCCTAATCTTGAAAACAAAAACAGTAACTCTTTTTTTCTTATGGGATCTTTGTCAGGATTCTGTGAGTTAGTATTTATAAGGTACGTTAGAAAAGTCTGACACTTCCCAGCAACTACTTATCACTATTGACCAGAAATGATTAATCCTGAGTTCTGCATTAAAAGAACACTACTATCTGTATTTTACAAAGAGATGGACTAAAGGTAACAGCAGGGACTTAACCTAATTAACACAGCAAAGAAGGGACAACACTAGATCAAGAATGGAGAGTCTTCAGCACTGGCCATACGGTCCTCTATAGGTCAGAAGAGGATTACAGAAGTCTCAGCAGCAGCTCTGTGATCTTTTGGGATCCTTAAGGATTCCCCATGGCAAACAGTGCTCCAGGGAAAGGGCTCCTGGATAGACACCTTTTTGAAAAAATTTAATTTAACATGTGTGTTTAACATATGTATATAGGCACACACCATAGCACATGTAGGGAAGACAGAGGAAGACTTTGTGGAATACAATTCTCTTCTCCACTTTACATGGATTCCTGGGCTTTAACAAGCTCATGTTAACAGGCTTACATAGTAATTGCTTTTACCCAGCTCCCCACTCTCTTTATGACTCTTTTAAACTTTTTACTTATTTGTTTATTTGCTTACTACTTTGTGTGTGTGGGTAAACTTGTGTCATGGTGTTCATGTGGAGATTACAGGACAATTTACAGAAATGATCCTCTCCTTCCAACATGTGTGGTGATATTGTGTTCCCCAAAATATTATGCACCCTAATAAACTTATCTGGGGTCAGAGAACAGACAATCACTAGATACAGCATGATGGTAAAAAGCAGAAAGGTATTTAAGGATGAGGAACTAGAGGCTGGTTAAGCTTTTAGGCTCTTAGCAGCCACTCAGCTGAGATTCATTTTGGATGAGGACTCAGAGACTTCCAGTCTGAGGAAACAGGATCAGCTGGGGAATTGGCGAGGTGAGGTGGCTGTGGCTTTTTCTGCTTTTCTGATCTTCCAGCATTTACCCCAATAACTGGCACTGGGTTTGATTTTTATTAATAAGACCTTTTAAGATTTGTGCTACAAACATGCATGGTTGAAGGGTTGAACTAAGACCCCCAGTCTTTGCAATAGGCAGCCCATCCACTGAGTTACCTCCTTAGCCCCAGGAAACCTTCAAGTTATCCAATTTGCTGCCATTTTTTTTTAACTGAGTCTATAACATCACACCTGACTTGTGATAAGTACCCAATGAATCTATTCTTCACAAATAAGTAAATAATTAAGAGATTTTATATATCCTTGCTATATGATAGCCTGGCCCTGGATTGGGGTTGTAATTTGTTAGGACAGCTTCTATATTTTCATTCAATTTTCAACTATTTAATGTACAAAGATATCCTTAGCATCCACACATGCCAAGCCTTATGTTGAACTTTAAGAGCACTTAGAGTATAAAGACAACCCATCATGGGCACATGTGGGACCTTCAGTCCACATGGCAGTGAACAAGAGCAAGGACAGATGTGAATACAATGAGCAGCAATGTAGATAAGGTATGATGGAATATGGGTGAGTTATTAAGATAATTTGGCCATGGATGTCCTCTCCAAAGGGTAAATATCCTTAGTTGAGAAGAGATTAAGACTTCAGAAAATTGCCTAGGTTGTGACACTTTGCACAGCTTTGGTGCAGGGGGGAGGGTCTTGGACCTGTCTCAGCTGAGTGTGCCAGGCTCTGCTGACTCCCCATGGGAGACCTTGATTTGGAAAATGTGGGGATGGGGGTTGGTTTGGGGGAGTGCTGAGGGTGAGAAGAGGGAAGAGGGGGGAATCTGTGGTTAGAATGTAAAGTGAATGGAAAATTTCTTAATAAAAAAATGAAAAAAAAAAAGATTTCAAAAAATCTCATCCATACCATAACCCAAGAACAGATAGATGAATTTAAAGTCTAGAGCAAAGAGTTTGGTATATCCTAAACATGAGTGGCAGAAGTATCATGGGAAGTGGATGGGATGGGGGCAACACTGATGTGGCTAGAAAGGTAGGGAAAGGACAGATGTTATGGAGTCAGAGAGAGGAGGCACAACTAGCATAATCTTTCAAGTTACAAAGAAGAGGTACATTGCAGATGTTCCACCTCTCGAAGGACAGCTCTGTTGAATGGTCCAGGCTATGGGCTATGGACTACCGGTTCTTCAGAACCGAGCCATCTTCACTGAGGATGGTCTTATACAATGCTTGTCGATTTTATTTTTATTTTTAGTGAGAAAGACATTAGAGAGCAGTAGTGACCACCACTACTCAGCTTCAGGGCTGAGAGAGCTCCAAGCTCTTTGACTATAACCCAGCAACACCCTCCTCAAGTTCCTGGTAGACTGTGCATTTCCAAGGGCTGCATAACAACCAGGGATGCTGTTGCAAAAATTACTTTTAGGGTCTATAGCGCCAAACAAACCTTTTAACATGTATCATCCAGAAGCAATGAGGAAGCCCTTCAAGCCTCTATTCCATGCTCTGAGAGGGGATTTTAGTTTCTTTTCTTGATGAAATACTTGTAAAAAAAAAAAAAAAAAGCAAAAAGGCAACACAATAAATAATCAAAATCCCCAAAAGCAACTTAATGAAGATTGGTTTGTTTGAATTATAAGATAAAAGCTTACATTCCTTCATGGCAGAGGAATCATAGTAGCTAGAATCCAAGCTGGCTGACCACATTGCACCTACAGCCAGGAAGCAGAGAGTGATGAATGCCGTGCTCAGGGCCTATTCTCCTTTGACTCAGTCCAGGAATCCAGCCCATGAGATGGTACCATCAAATTTGGGGTGAATCTTTCCTTTCTTCCTAATCTTTTTGGAAACACCCTCCAAAAAGGTGTTTTTGACACATCCAGAAGTGTTTCCATAGTGACTGTAAACATGTGGAGCCGAGGATTAAGTTTCCTTACCACAGAGAAGTTTTTGATGCATGCTGGGGATTCTGTTGGTGGATGAAATCAACATCCCATAACCAGTTCTTGAATATAATCTACCCTCCATCTATAAATCAAGTTGCTCGAGAAAAATAATGGCGTTGTCATTCTGGATTGTGTTGATTTGTTTAATAGCCAACTTGAGGGATTGCCTATGTCAAGTTGGCCTTTGGCATATTCGTTGGGGGGTTGACTTGATTGTCCCAATTGCTGCAGGAGTACCCACCCTAAATGTGAGCAGCACATTCTGGTAGATGGCAGAAGGAATGTTCCCCATCCTGGCATCATCTTGACCTTCGCTCTTGCTGATACATCCATCTACTCCATTGTTGCTACTTCTGATTCATTTACTGATAGGAAAATCAGCTTCTTTGGGCTTCTAGCAGAGACTGAAGACTAGTAGCTCTCCAGGAATACTTTAGGCCTCTAAATATAGATTGGGACTTCTGAGGCATGTAGCCTTACAGAATGAACAACTACCAAGTTCTCCGTCTCTCTGGTATGAGACAGCCATTGCTGGAGTGCCTGGACCACACTGTGGAAGTCAGTTTAACACGGCTATCTTTAGTAGGTACTCCTGCACTACTTCTGTTAGAGAACATTGACATACATGGATTATTCAGCACTTAAGTAACAATGTGCAAATCTCCTTCAATGGCATGGATGCTATTCTAACATTGGCTTCATCTCTCTCTCTGTCTCTCTCTCTCTCTTCTCTCTCTCTCTCTCTCTCTCTCTCTCTCTCTCTCTCTCAATCATTAGAGTATTATTTTTATAACTTACATGTTGAGAGTTTCATAACTGAGTACTTTATTTATAACATTTCCATGTCCCCCCTCCATTCCCACTCCTCTACCTCCCTCTCTAATTCATGATAACTTAGGATTAGATTCACCTCTTCATGGTTCCACTTCTTTCCAGTTTCCTCTCATCTTTGATGTTAAGCATGCTCATTTGCATGGTGTCTCTTCTGCTTGCTATGATACTTCTTAGCCTTTCTGCTTTGTCCCTATGAAAGATCCTCAAGGAGGTACTTCCATTGTGAAGCCTTCCTTGATTTGTGTAGTTAGATGGATTCCTACTTGCTCTCATTTATAAGCCTGACGATGCATGTCATGTGATGACATTGGTGTTTTCTGTCCCATCTCTAAAGCTGATGAGCATTTCTCACTCAGCCTATTCTCTGAGCTCCATGTTCCTAATTTATCTTGATTTCTGTGATTAGTTCATTCTTGTAAACTCTTCTAATAAAATATTAATGACTACAACCATATAATGAATGCCAGATATAGTTACAATCGACGTACATTCATCAATTTATATCATCTTGGTAAGAACTATAGAATTGTTATTGGTGCCATTTTACAGACAAAAACACTGAATCACAGAGAAATTAGGGGCTGCAGTCACACAGCTGAATGTAGGTGCCATGATTCAAGGATGGCTGGTGAAACTCCAATGTTTGTCCTTGAAAACTATTCTTGCCTGCTTTTCCACTGTGAAGACGCCAGACTTGAGAAATAAAACCCCCATGACCCCCTGGGCTTGCTGCTGGCACCCTGTTGAGTTATTAGAAAGCAGAGATTGTGTTTATAGGTCTTTCCCTTCCCACACGGTTCTGCTGCACCTTGTGTGTACTAGGTAGTGTGTTGAGTGAAAGGTAGACTAAAGGTGTAAGGCCCCAGGCACTGGTCAGGAAGGGCAAAGAGGGATCCCTGAAGAGGGGTGGAAAATTAACTTTCTGAAGAGAACAGCACTGAGTAGAAGGAACTGGCAAAGCTGTCAATGAACAGTGGAAACAAGTCAAGGAGGAAGTTGGGACCTTGGATGGTGAAGACCCTGGGGGAATGGAAGGCAGGGAAGATCCAGCTGCCATGAAGCCAGGGGTGGGGCCAACAGCTATCAGAAATGCTGGTTTGCCATGGGAAGATGAAGATGAGAACTGGACTTGGTGCAATCCTTCACTTTTGAAGCTGCAGGGAAATATTTCTGTGGAAGGCAAAACAATCATTCTGTGCACTAAACATAAGCGATTTGTTTTAGCTTAGGTTCTGAGCTGAAAGAGCTAGGTGACTGCTTAGGGCACCTAGAGTATCTGTGGGAAGATGTTTGGAATTTAGGCAATGCTCAAAATGTACAGTAATATGTAAATAAGCATTACTTAATTGTTGAGGGCCATACAACACCACCTAGCCTTCTACTTGTGCATGCTTTGTTGGTAGAGAGACACCACCATGTATAATTTTCCTATTTGCACTAAAGGGTTGATGAGCACTTTATTTCCTCCACTTGCAGGTCAGACAGAGCAGACTCAAAGTTGGTACCTCAAAAAGCAGGCCAGGAAGGGACAAGACAAAGGCAACCAGGAAGCAGATGTTTCAGATTCAGCATGCAGCAGGGGCTGGAGACTGTGGACAATGAGGTGGGCAGGAAGGGCTAGACCAGACTTCAAGAGAAGGATCCAGAATGGTAACGGGAAGCTATGGAGAGCTGAGAGTGTACAGGATGAAAAATAAAGTCTAGGCCAAGAGCCTCTTTATCTTTCTGCTTGTCTCCTCATTTCATTAGTCCATACCTCTTAAGCTCCGGCAAAGGCCACTGGATGTTCTCAGGATGAGGAAATCCTCAAGACCAAACAGGCAAAGGATGTGTGAACCTTGTCTGTAATACTTGCTCACTGCATGCTCTTGCAGAACTTTCTTAGTTTCCTGCAGCTTCAGTTTTCATCGCTGTAATATGGGAACAGTAATCAAATCAGCCCCATAGATTGTAAAAGTAACTGAGAATATTCTACTTGTAATCCAAGTTCTGAGTCTTCAGCACATAATCTGGTTGGAATACATTCTAACAATTGGCAGCAAGTGTCACTTTTCCTGTGGAAGTCTCAGAGTGGAGAACACAGCTGACCCAAAGGAAGAATTTTTTTTTTTTTTTTATTTCTCATTGTTTGGTTTTTCAAGACTTTTTCTGTGTAGCTCAGGATGTCCCGGAACGCCCTCTGTAGACCAGGCTGACCTTGAACTAAGAGATCTCTGCTGCCTCCAGAGTTCTGGGATTAAAAGCCTGAGCCACCATGCTCTGTTAATCTCCATTTTAATTTATTTCCTTCCCAGCATGCACTACAACTTGAAATGATGCTCCCATGTTGACCAGTTCTTCTCTGAGGTATCTCCATTACAGTCACTAGGGAGGGTAGCCTTTCTGCTCTGCCAGCTTCAGCCTGCCTGTGTTCTTTAGCCCCTAAGCTGGAAACAAGTACCCCAAGATTATAACTTGAGTACACAGGCAAAGGTTCTGATAGATCCTTAGCAGCAATCTTATGAACTATGCACTATCCCTGTCCTTACAGCAGAGGTGATAACTGAGGTAGATTTTGGAGCTATCCATATCCATTGTGAAAAAGATAGCCGAATAACTAATGATGAATTAGAAAAGGTTAATAGATGGGACCAGTGAGTTGGTTTAGTGGGTAGGTAAAGGCACTGAACTCAGTAACCTTGAGAGATGTGCTTATGATTCCTGGAATCTATGTAAATGTGGGAGGAGAGAGCTGGCTCCACAAAGTTGTCCTCTGATTTCCAAATGCATCCCCCCACCCAACATACCGTAATAGTAAATACATTTTAAAAGGTTAATGCAGAAGGAAGTAATTTAACTGAGTAGAATGAGGAATGGGGTATTTGTAGGTAAAGAAGGGACAAAAACATAAATGTATCACACATGAAGGAAAGATTATTTCCTTGAAAAGGATAAAAGATCTCAAATACATCGGCCTTAGCGCCATCTTCCTTGGAACTCTTGCGCCAGGAGAGCGGAAGCGGAGGAAGAAGTGCATGCGCAGGCTGAAGGGCGAGCAAAGAAAGATGAGGCAGAGGTCCAAGTAAATGTGGCTTGTGCACCCACGAGGCTGAAGGAGCTGAAGCAAGGGATGCTGAGGGCTGGGACTTTGGTGCAAGTTGTTGGACTGTGTGCTACTGTCGCTGGAAGCCTTGATGGACCTGGAACATCACCATCGACTCGCAGAGACCACCTGAGAGACTTTGCGTTCATTACAACCAAAACAGTCCGGCTAGCCCTCTGCCCTGGACCTGTGGCATTCTTGGACTGGTTCTGGTCTCACTTGTGGTCAAGTGTAACTCGTGTACAAAAAACCATCTTTCTCGTTGTCTAAGCCGAAGAACAAAAAAAAAAAAAAAATCAAATAAATAAGTAATAATGGACAAATGAATGAATGAGAGAGAATGAATGAATGAATGATAACTCAAGGTCTTCTCCAGCCCCAAATGCCAGTGCAGCTTGAATATAGAGAACCTGGATATTTTTCTACTAGCAATGAGATGCTAAAAGCAAGAGCACTGGATATGGGCAGTGTCTGTTTTCTGATTGGAGGAAGGATGGATTGCAAGCAAAAAGATGACTATAAATCTGTGAGCAAGAGACCAGTCTGAGGTCTCTTAAAGGTACAAGCCTGCAAATCTATAGAAGAGGATCACACCTTGGAAAGTTGTATGTGGAGTTTTTAGATACAAACAGCAAATATTTCCAGTGAAAGCTGGGAGTGCTTTGCAAGAAAAACCCAGAGCAAAGCTTGCTTGAATCAGAGCTCAGCTCTCCTTCTGGATGGGATTTGAGCACTGCTGGACTGTACACACCTGCCTAAGAGCTCCTTTGACCCTCATCCTGAGATGAAGAGGCAAACACAAACTCAGGCAGGCTCTGAGCTCTAGGCATGTCTTTACTGGGGGGAATTTATGCATAAGGAACCATTGGCTTTTGCAATGGCCACCATACTGAAACATAAATCACTCCGAATTTGTTTAAAATCTCTTCTTTAGGAGGTTGTGTGTTTTGACAAACCTTGCAGCAAATTTGGCCCAGCTTTTGGATTTGTAATGAAACTTGAAACCCAGCATGCTGGCCTGCCTTGGGGTTTCCAGACACATGTTCTGAGCAGCCTGAGAGTAATACCTCGACTAATCCCATCCTGGCAAGTGAAGTGAGTGAGCTGGGCTATATATCCTGCTGGAAGTTTGGGGTGGACTCTGCAAACGTTTCTTGTAGGTGGGAGACAAGACTGATCAAGACAGCAATTTGGAGACATTTTTTCCCTGGGTAAATTGACAACATCTATTCCCCTGTTGGCTAATGACTCTAAAATACCCCAAGCCATGACTGGGGCAGAAAGTTAATTAATCTGCTTATTAAAAAGAAGAAATGTCTCATTTGCATGCATTTGCATTCAGGTCTTGCATTTATCTTGCTTTTTGGTGGTCTTTGCCCCCCTCCCCCCTTTAATACCACTGACTTGGCTAGGTATGAACTCTGTGCATTTTTATTTTCTGTAGCTGGGCTTTGTTTAAGTGTCATATAGCAGGTTAGCCCTAGAGCCAGCACAAATGGGTCTTTTTTAGATCCCCCAACTCTTTTAGCTGTTCTCCCCTCCCATGGGCTATCTGGGGTTTCCTCCACTTGTTGTAGACCACAATTAAGATTTATAGACTTGGCCATTCTTGGGAAGCAAAGACCTCATCCCCATCAGATTTGGGCATGTCACTTGGGGGACAATACATTCAACCAGAAAGTTCTTACTCAACTGAATTTTCCATGGTCATTTTTGTAGGAAGTTTTCTCCTTTGCTTTTTCTATCTTACTGGCAGTCTGTTTTTTGGAATTTTTTTCTTGTAGAAATAAAAGCCCATTGCCTCTTGGATGGATTTTAGATGGCCCCACATTCAGGTCGGGGTGATACCGTTTTTTCCTAAGATTGTTTAGGTAACCTCAATGTAGGTCCCCTTAAAACCACCTTTAAAAGGGTTTGACTAAGCTTTGGGAGGACAGCAAGGGGGCTGGGCATATAGTTAGTTTGGAAGGGGGGAGGGGAATGCTAAGACACAGCTGGCTATCTGAAGTACAGCAGGTACAGCCAAAACTCTGTGGGGAGGTGAGAGCCCAGAGGAATCTTCCCAAGGAAGTGAATCACCAGCCCAACTCAGAGGGACCAGAGTGCCATGTTGCTGTGTTTGGGAGTCATCCTATTTCTGATATATTACAACAGTGTGGCTTGTCAGGGCCGAGAGGCTCAGGCAGTGGATGAACCCACCTCTATGCTAACAAGCTTAGCAATCAGGCTGTGCAAGGTCTTGGCTAGAGGGAAAAAAATTAAAACTCAGCCTTAGACCTCTTGTCAGACTATGAGGAGAATTATATTTTTGAACTAGTCTACAGTGTGGACAGGAAATGACCTCTTCACCAACTGCTTCTTTAAAAACAAGCAGTGTGCCTCTAGCTATCCAGCTCTCTCTCTCTCTCTCTCTCTCTCTCTCTCTCTCTCTCTCTCACAACTCCCTCTCCCCCTTCTCCCTCCTCCTTTCCTCCTTCCTTTCCTCCCTTCCTCCCTCCCAACCTCCAACCTCCGCTCTCTCCCTCTCTGAGCTCCAGCGCTCCCTCCCCTCCCGCGCTCCCTCCCTCCCTCCCTCCTCGCTCCCTCTCCTCTCTCGCTATAGAGGGCTCCCACAGCACTTCCCAGCCAGTGTGTTCAGCCTGCCTGCCTGCCTGCCTCTGTGTGTGTGTGAGCTTGTGTGCGTGCGTCTACTTTGTACTGTGAAGAACACAGCCCATGTGCTCTGCATGGACGTTCCTGATACTCTGTTAAGCTTGATTTTCGACAAGCAGGCAAGATGTCCAGCACACCACATGACCCCTTCTATTCTTCTCCTTTCGGCCCATTTTATAGGAGACATACACCATACATGGTACAGCCAGAGTACCGAATCTATGAGATGAACAAGAGACTGCAGTCTCGCACAGAGGTAAGTTCTTCAACCTTGACGTGTGTTTGTGGATTTTTTTTTAAAAACTGTGCAAGGGCTTTTCCTGGGGTTCTTGGCTGAATTCTATGGGAAGTGTCCCAGCAGCTACTACCACGTAGGTGGAAATAAGCGCACGAGTTTGAATGCTGGGTTTCCAGGGACAGTAACTCTTGGAGCCAGGGACAGTTTCTGCCGGAATCTTAGAATCTGGAAATAGACAAACCAGCACTTGGTTTACATGCAGGGGTCTCTAGAAATGCAGGTTGTCCAGAACTCTGATGTTTATAGGCTTAGAGATGGTCCTGTTTGTCGAGATAGAAATTGCAAAAGATTTGTGAATGTTTGCATCTCTCTCTGTGTGTCTGTGTAATATAATATATACATATAATTACAGATTCCAGGGGAAGTCTGTTTTGACCTGCACTTACTTTTTCAAAGTGACTACAATTGAGGGAAAAGGGACAAGAGAGGAGCCCTGCCTACTTCTCAGAACTCCCTGGGACACACACACACACACACACACACACACACACACACACACACACACACGTTTGCCTGTTTCTGTGTTAAATTCAGAGACAGGTTGATTAAGACAGTTCTAGGCTTTCTTCTCTCTCTGATGGTTGTGCCTCCCAAAGATTCTACCTTGGGACAGGAGCTGGTTCTCCATTCCAGCCAGCAACAGTTTCAGGCATTTGTGATCTCCTCCTGAGAGAGGGAGACTGAGCCTCCCAGGCAGTGAGCCAGTCCAGGACTTCTTCAGAACTTTCCCGATGCAAAACTCCAGACTTCTTGCTCACAATTTAAATATTTAATTTTTCTCTGGGCTGGTTGAATGGCAAAGCATGCTGCCTTGTGCTCATCTGCCTGTAAGTTGGGACTTGGTGTTGAAGTGTTTATTGTAGGTGTGTCAAAGTCTCTTGAGGAAGTAGAAGTCTCTGGGAATTGAGTTTTCTCTGCAGAGTCCAAACACCCAGAGGAATCATGTCACAGAGGTGTTGGGGGAATAGCTTTGGTAGGTATTTAGATTGAATTTGACTTTTAACTCTGGGAAAGGATTTGAATAAGTTTGTATGATAAAATAAAACACACTTGCTTTGAATTGTCTGCGGAGCCATAGAGAATTCCTGATGTTTAATGTATTGAATAGGGCTAACAAGATGTGACCTGCTTTCTGATTGGCTAACTGCTGGACAAGAGCTTGTGTTTTTTTAAAAGCCTGGTTGTCTTTATCACTGTTATTTTCTTTATATATTAATGCACCATGGATGTTAAATATAATTGCTGGCACTGTAACTCTTTCTAGAAGCCAGAAGCTCCTGAACAGTGTATACTCTTACGTTTAGCATGCCGAGTTCTTGGCAGTAAACAGGATTTGTGTGTGTGTGTGTGTGTGTGTGTGTGTGTGTGTGTGTCTTTAGTGTGTTGCTTTGTATGTGTGTGTTACAGTTTGTATCTTCAATTTCAATTTTTGTAACAGTGTGTTGGAATCTTCAGTCCCTGTCTAAGCTAACTGTTGGCAGAGACTGCTTTCAGAATTGGGAGGATTGAGAATGTCTTACAATTGAGGCACCCAGTAATTGCAATAAAACTTTGATTAAGAAAGAATAACTTGTTGCTAACTATGACTATTTCCAAAAATAAAAATAAAAATTAAAAAAAATTAAAGAGACTGTAGGCCATGATTGCTTAATTCTTGAACACAGGATTTAAAGAGGGCCTGTGTCCAGTTGACTTAGAAAGTTGTTGAGGCCTTGTGGAGGGTGAAGCATGGTATCTATTCTTGGTTCTGAGTGCCTCTGAAACCTTCCACAGTCCCAGTAGCTAGCTTTGAGCTGGAGACCTCCCTTCCACGCTGGTCACCGTACAAATCCCTAAGATGGAAGACGTTTCATGTTTGAGATGTTTGGAAAGTGAGCCATTAGTAGTATGCTTTCCCAAAATGATGCATTAATCTTTCTTGAGAGCTAAACCCAGGAACTTCCAACTTTTGAATTATAGGCTATGACTCTGAAAGATTTTCCTCTTAGTAGAGCTGAAGAACTGAGAAAGGCAAGCTTGCTTTGACAAATCATTGAGTTTTTAATTCATCCTAACAACAATGTACTGCAAACTATTTTTCAGTATGTTCTGGAACTAAACTCCATACATGTACCCTCTTATTAAATCTTTTCAAAGTAATTATCCATAGAATTACATTGACACCTTGTCTCAGTACAATAAATTTGTTTTCCTATCATATAAAAAAGGATAGTAATCATTAATTGCTTCTAATATATATGGCTAAATATTCACATTAAATATTAAAATTCGATAAAAATATGTAGAGAAAAAATAACTTTGCATAAAAAAGCTACAGATAGCTTTACCAATGGTGGTTATTTATAATTCAGTTGTCCTGCAGCTTGAAGAACAGGTTATAGTCACACATACTGCTAGACTGACAATTAAATAGATTGCTGAGTGATCACTTTTCGAATTTAGCCAATACTTACAATCATTAGGGTCTCCTCTCACACTCTGTCTCTTGCCTCTCTCAATCTTATAAGCATGGTACAGTACTATTTTATTAGCTCCTGATCTCTCTCTCTCTCTGTTTTCCTCAACTTTGTATTCTCTTTGGAACATGTACTTAGCACTCTATTAAAGTGGGGGGAAGGAAAAGGAAATGAACTAGTGATAAACTAGTACAGAACCCTGACATTGTTCATTTCCCCCTTGAGTTATTGACCCCAGAATATTGGCCTGTGGACATTTCTTCCAATTAGATCAATGTCCTTCAGACACTGGATAGTACTGATTTAAAGAACACTGGGTTGAGAGTTGATCCCACTTCAAGCTTGCTCCTGTCACTCAGTAACTAGCTGGTGTGGAGTCTGGATTTCCCTGCCATTTCCCTTCAATTTGAAAACTCAAAATGATTTTGCCTTAATCCGAGAAAGTCTTGAAGAAACAGAGTGAAGCCTGCAGATGTTGTGTTCTGTGGGTGATGTTTAGCTCAAACTTACAAAAGGTAGTGAAAGAATCAGCTCTTCCTGTAGAAAACTTGAAAGCCTCAGTCCTGCCAGGCTTGGTATAGCTGGCGCCGGGATAGCAAGCCACTGCAGGACTAAGTAGGTCTTCAATTAACATTTGCTGACTAGCAACCTGGGCTTCCTGGAGACAAAAGAGCGGGTAGAGAGAACTCCAGAACCTTGTCATTGAAATTACAATGACAGCTCTGTATCTGTGAGGGGCCGGGGACCCCCTGAGGAGCTATAGTCGCTGTGGGCGTCTGCCCCTGCAAAGCCTCACCTCATCTCCCCCATGTTTATTCTATTATCATGAGGTCGTTTAGCTCCCTAATCTTTGCGGTCAATCGAAGTTTAAGAAATTGGACCTAACCTCTATGGGAGGGAATGCGAACTCATTACAATTGAAACAACAAGTACTCAAATCTATTTTACCTGTGGATGCCTATGCTAGGAAATAAAATCTCTTGGCCACACTAACACCTTAGATTTGGATAAACATGGGAAGTCCCCGCCCCACCGCTACCCGCCAAGCTGCCTCACTCTAAAACTAAATTAAGAGAAACTTTGAGCTATGTGTCACTGTTTTTCATGAGCAGCAGAGAAAGGGTTACATTTTCTATTTAGCACTCTACCATAAATTGACCCCCATGTCTTTCAAAATCCACTTATTTGAATGGTTACACTGTGCAAATTTCTTTTGGAAGAACACCACTGCAGAGTTATATAGTTTAACATGGTGCAGAGTCTTCAATCAGATAGGACATAAAAAATATCTTCTAAAGACTTCAGGATTTATTCTGTGAAAAGCAACAACAAAAACAAAAACAGCCATTTAAAAAAAATCCTGAATTCTACACTGTGAAAGGAAAATATAAGTGTGCTGTCTGAGGGTCCTAGTGAATATGAATTGGAGTAGAGACTTGGCTAATGTTGGATTATTGCAGAGTGTAAGTCAGTTCATCATGCTGACTTACACAATGCTTTGTTACTGTAGGTAAGTTTTCAATGTCTTGTTCCTTCATTGCCAATGGCCAAAAATGTTTCTATTACAAAGAAGGTGTTTTGAACTCAATTTTTTTTTTCATGTTGTCACTGCATGGATTTTATCCTTGTGTTGTTGTTGTTTTTGTTTTGTTTTTTTGTTTTTTTTAAATCAACATCATACATCCTATTGCAAATGAGAAAACTGTGACTACAATGGAAAGCAGCTCACAGGAGGATTTTATTATAATTATAGTGTTTAGCTTTACAGGATTTAATATGAAAGCTTCCAAATGTTTGAAGACCTTGACATTCAAATCTACTATTTTTCACTCTTCCTCAGCTCAGCTCTAAAACTCCCTAGGGATGGGTGAGAGGGGAGGGGAGTGCGATTTGCCCTCTTTTATTTCAGCTACATTTGTATATACTTAGACACAGGGTTCCAAGTCTCAGAGGACTATGTTTATTCACAGAAAAGCTCAGTACCCTTGATGATTCTGATGGAACCACACGATTAGCTACTTTGGATGGGTAGAAAGAAGAAAACTGTTGAAATACTTGGGTGATCTCTCCCTCTAGGAATTCAGAAGGAAAATTTGCCAGTACCCTGAGCTATATTGTATGAAAGGTTTTCAATGTTCAGTAACAAAAAGGGACTGCCCACGTTTTCTGAAGGAGGTTGGTGAGGGGGTAGAGGAGGGACTGGTATTAGTGAGACCAGCCATTTTGAAAATGTTAAATCAAACCAACAGTGCAGTTTTTAAAATAGGAACTTCCAAACTCCTTATTTTTCAAGCTACCTACATGGCCTCAGAAAACAAACCAGAGGGCTCATGTGCAGTTTCTTCTCCTGAGGGCCCCCACCCCACCATTTTCTTACTACAGGAACTGTTTTTAATTATAAATTGCTGCAAACTAACTATTTGTAGGGAGCCAAGAAGAAGAAGAAGAAGAAGAAGAAGAAGAAGAAGAAAAAATCTTGCAACTCCAGTCAGCACAGATTCTTATCAGTTGAAATCAACACACATTTATGAAGTAGGCTTTAAACATGATGTAGATATTTGAGCACTTTTTTGTTTGTGTTTTCAGAAAGAAATGAACTTAAATTGTGTGGAGAATGCTGCTGTAAGTCTCCTTTATTGCAATCATCCCCATTAACTTATTTTTCAGAAGGAGGACCGAGCACCCCTTTGGGGAGTAAGCAAACAAAATGTAAACCAAACAGCTACATCCCCTTTTTGTGGCTGTGATATTTTCTTTTTCTTCTTTTTTTTTTTTTTATTTGTTTGAACCTAGAGTTTTGTTTTTGTTGTTGTTGATTTTTTATTTTTTTAAGACAGGGTTTTTCTGTGTAGCCTTGACTGTTCTGGAACTCAACTCTGTAGAACCAAGCTGGCCTCAAACTCAGAGATCCAACTGCCTTTGTGTCTGGATGCTAGTATCACCAGCATGCACCATCACCACCTAGCATTATTTTTTCTTTTAATGTAAATCCTGGCAGCATCCATCAGAAAAGAGGCAAATCTGAATACTCAAAATTCAGTTATTCCTTCAAAGAATTCTCGTATTTCATGCAGTGACAATGTCAGGCTCTGGAAACAAAGAGAGGATTGAGACCTTTTCTACCCTTTAGAAGCTTGTGATTGGGGAATGCAAGGAGACTTAGAGATGTACCAGCATTGTGATGCACCATAATGGATTTGTGGGAATGTGTCATGGGTGTCTGTGGGCAGAAAGGGACATCCCGAAAGGATTATTACTGTCATTTGTGGTGTGTTTACCCTGCTGGGGACAGTCCTTGGTGAGGTAGGTGCTAACTGCTATAATTCCCTTAAGAAGTAAACTGGGAAAGATAGGTGTTTAAACTATTTGGGTTAGGTGACCCAGGTGACTGTGCTCAGCTTCAGAGTTCCTTCCTCTCTGCCACAGCACCTCTAGAAAAAAGATCTACCAGCAGGAGTCTCATTTCACCTTCACAAACTTTTTAATGCCAGTGTTTTATCCCAGGATGTGTTGACTTTCAGAGATGTTTTAGGGAGTAGCTACCACATATGACATACATGACTCTGATATGAATTGGTGTAGATTCAACAAGATTCTAGGAAACCATCTGAAAGGTCAGGAATGGAAAATATACCTGCATTATTGGGAAAGACTCTGAATCATGTGCCCTATAGGAGAGTACTTGAGGAATTGTACCAGAAGGGTCTCTGAGACTGTATGACCACTTGATAGTTTTATTATATTTTAAGAAATATCTATCTATCTATCTATCTATCTATCTATCTATCTATCTATCTATCTATCTAAAAATATATCTACTTATCTCTCTAGTGGTTGACAGTTAAGGCTGATATTTGGGTTGTCTTTTTTGTTTGTACATTGTGCTTTTGGGACAATTTCTTAATGTGTAGCTCTGAGTGGCTTGCTGCTCCTCATTATGTAGACCTGGGTTGACCTTGAACTTGGATCTGTTTTCCTGTTTCAGCTTCCTGAGTGCTGGGATTACAGGTATGCCCCACCAGGCCCAACTCTGGGTTAATTTAAACAGTAGCAGAATGAGAAAAGACAGGATTCTAGTTTTGATGGTTTCTCGGTTGGCAAGAGGAGCCAATATATGTATTAGGAGATTAAATTTGAATTCAAATTTGGCATAAAAAGGGCTTCGTTTGCAGATAATCAGTTCTGAATAGGAGAGGAATAAGAGGAACAACTCCTATGTTTGAGTTTCTTTTTATCCTATCCAACCCATTCCAAAACTATAGCCAGTGTGTCTCCTGCTAATGTCTGTAGTTCTCTGAAGGAGAAGAAGTTTCCTTCCCAAGCTTGCAGCCCACTCTGGCCACCACAGAGACCACAGTCTGCAAAGATGTCTGCCCTTAACTAGTGATAAGATGGATCTCCTCCTTTGATCCTCTCCTGTGCCTGGTATGCATTCTTACTGCTTTTCCCTTAAGAGATAAAGAAGAGAGGACCAGGCTGCATAAGTTCCCACAGGAACATCCTAGAATCTTCAGGGGCTAGACTTTCTGGAATTCCCACATTCACACAGGCAGGTAGAGCTCTGTTCTGGCTGTGTATACCTTGGCTGCTCATATCCCCTTAGGGGATCTGCAGCAACAGCCTGCATTTATATTACCCCAGGACATTCCTTCCTTCTCCTTTGAAGTGTCAGCCCTCCAATTTAAAAGAGAAAGCATAGGATTAGAGAGTGGACAGACTCTTCTGAAGACTGGCCTTGTCCTGGTGATGTCATGGTCCCCATGGTCACTTTTATGGAGTCAGATGGCTTCCACTCCAGCATACAATCCCTTCTCCATACAAAGCCCAAGTGGTATATTTGGTGTTTCCCCTCTCACCCAGCAGAGGCTTCTGAGAGCCTACTCCACCTTTAAGACCAACCTCCACATTCCCTTCCTTGCCCAGAGGGCCTGCTCCTTTATCTGTTAATTTGCCCAGTTGCTCAGTGTCTCAACTAAGCCTTTGCCTTTTGCTGGGGACTCAGTCACCACCAGCCTCCTCTAGAGTAACACATCATTAACCGGAAACCTAATTTAGTTTAGAATTCACCAGTGTCCTGGTCTTCTTTACAGGAGATCAATTTTGTATTGTGAATCTGTTGTGAATCTTCTGACTTCTGATTAAAAATAATGTTAGTGATCTTAGAGGTCGTACTTGATATGTCTGTGACTTTCTCCCAATCTCTCAAACAAACAAACAAACAAATGAACAGGAAGGGTGAGAGTCTCAGCACATAGGACCTCTGGTGATTAACTCAGTGTTGCCTGCCCAGAGAGGTGTTCCTCAGTCTCCCTCAAGATGGGGTTATTCCGGCCGCTCTTCCTCTCATATGTCCTCTCCGTTTGCTCACAGGGATCTTTGTAAGTGGATATTTGCTGCTGCTTTGCTTCTGTCTCCTCCTCTTCTTTATCATCTTCAGAGTTTTATTAATTCTTTGGGAATTTCACATAATGTGTTTTGATCATATTTAGCTCCTACTCTCTTCTTAACTCCTCCTACACACACCTCCTCATCCCCTCCCAACTCCTGTTCCCACACTTAACCAAACCAAAACAAAACAAAATCCTATCAAATTTGTCCTGACTTTATACTCCTGGGTATGAGGTTATCCAATGGATTGGTCCATCTATAGGGATGCTGGGGTCTTCCTTGTGTCCTCAATTTTTGCTTGTCGTGAAGAGTATAAGAAGCTCTATGAGGGCAGAGACATAGTTGTCCTGTTTAGTCATCTTGCCCATCCCCACTGCATGTGGGTGACATGTTGATGAAGGAAATTACATTGTTTTGCTACTGTTTAGGGTGACTCAGCATTTGCCCATAATCTTATACAATTCGGTTGCCTGCAGTTCCAGTTGGAGGCAATTCTGTGAGGCCTGTCAACCAGGGAGATATCCCTGCCTGTAGTACATGACCATCCGAGAAAAGAGATCCATCTCTGTGAGCCTGGGTGGTTTGAATCTGTTGTGAATCTTCTGACTTCTGATTAAAAATAAAGTTAGTGATCCTAGAGGTCGTACTTGATATGTCTGTGACTTTCTCCCAATCTCGCCCTCCCCTTCTCTTACTCACTCTTTCTTCCTCACTTCCATCTTCCCTCCTCTTCCTGTACCCTCTCTCCCTTTTCCACTCTCTCCCCCTCCTTTCCCCATCTCCCCTCTTTCTATCTCCTTTTCTCTTCCTCTCTCAGGATCTGTCTAAGGCCCATAGAGATTGCATTTCCTACACCATTTTGCATTTGTAGAACTTTCTTCAAGGGCCACCTAAGAACTTACCTGAAGTGATTTGCACAATAGAAAATAAGGATAATCACATTAGTTTATGGTGTTGTGGTCTATAGTAACACTATATTTGCTAATATATATATGGTGTGTGTTTAGTGGGGATGCTTATCCCAGTTGTATTGGTGTTCAGCATTTGTGTATATGTGCAACTTATGGTGAGGGCAGCATAATAGATCCTCACCTAACTTCATGAACAGAACTTATGGGGACATTTCCCCACTGTGTGTTTCTGGTGCCCTCTATGTATGTAATTTTTCTCTTAGGGCTCTTCCTGGTTGCATAGCAATGATGACACAGTAACCATATACTGTCATGTGATGAAGTCATGAAGAGTGATGGCTGGATAAGGTGCCCATATCTCCCCCGAGCCCCAGATTGTGATTATCCCTTACAATAGCAATGGCTAAGTATTAAATGTTATATGAGATCATGTGCACTCCATCCCATTGGGGTTGGGGTTCGCTTCATCTAAGAACTCACTGAAGACAACTGAGCATTGATGTGATCCTCTTCACCACTGCCTATGTGGGGATGTCTAAGCAGCAATGCCAATAGAGGGCTGGGGAGCACAGCTCTGCTGGCCTTTAAGGACCATTTCTTCTAAACAGGAACACCTCCCAATATGGAGCCTATGCTGGCTACTCAAGGGAGCTAGGTCAGTACTAGGTGTCCAGAAGCATCCTTGTGTGTCTAGAATGATAATCGCCTTCCCACTAAAACATGGTCACTCTTGGGCTAGTCTGTCACACAGTAGATGCGCACACAGTAATTCAGGGATGCACCAAACTGCTCTGTGCAGTTTCCCTCTGGACAGAGGGATCATGTTAGCTGTACTCATGGCACCTGTTCCTGCTTTCCTTTAAATCACAGCATTGTGCTGATCTGTCCCCCAGATTTCACAGTGGAGTCTTCGAAACTGTTTATAGTGAAGTCTACATGACATATATTTTCCAATACTTCATTCATCAGGCACTTGTGATTTTTTATTAAGAGTTCTATGTTAATAAATAAGTGTTATCATACTCTCTGGAGATATATATTGCATAGTTAGAGTATGTCATATTATTTGTAGATTACATTCTTTCTGTCTCTCTCGGTCTCTCTGTCTCTGTCTCTCCCTCTTCTCTGTCTCTCCCTCTTGCTTGCTCCCTCTCTAGAGGGGACAGAGCTTGTTAAATTTTCCTTCCCAATGTAGGTCACTTATTAGGACTCATGAGGATTGTATCGTGACACTGAAAAGTTGTATAGACAAGCAAAAGCTAAACTGAAAAACCAAGTAGACCACTTGGCAGCACACACAAGAAAGCATCCATTCTTCTGCCTTCCCATCTTAACCATGATTAACTTGCAGTTGGCTGATATTTCTCACTTAGAACTGGAGTGAAGCAATTGTGCATATTACCTGCATTTAAAGGCTCTGATTTGGCAAAATCTATTGTTTTCAAGTTAGTGGATCTTGGGCCTTCTGAACTGGAATAGATGTTAGAGGTTGTCTACTCCCAAGTTTCTGATTCTGAAGTGCAGAGTCCAGATATAGGTAGGGTTTCCCTGACTGTTTTGAGGTCAACTGTAAAGCCCTATCAGATTTTGTAAGACCTAGCCCTAGAAGCTAGAATTGTCCTGCACTGAGCCTCTTGCCAGTCCCCTGTGTGTCCTGGGGTCTCATAAAAACCTGGACTCATCAAGCTTCTTTTCTCTCTTTTTAGCTTTCCAAACACCTGAAAAGTAGTTTTGCTCCATGATATGAAGCTGTTGTTGCTAAAACATGGACAAATAAGTCTCTATGTTTTAATCTAAGATTATTTTCTTTGCCAATTTATTTTAAATGTCATTGCATGCACTTTCAAATATGTACTTTTAGATTTGAAAAGCATCCATACATTGTCATTGTAAAGTATTTGTAAAATACAACTGTGATGAAATAGTAAATAAATATCCTTTTTAATTTTACCATGCAAAGATTGCTGTTAACATTTTGGCTGTTGGATTTAAAGCATCTATACATAGTCATACATATACAGTTTTACTTGCTTGTGAACACATTTGAGCATTCTTTTCTTTTTTAACTTTTGTGTTAGATGTTTTGAGGATTTGTGTATATATACCGATGAATTTGTAATACACATGCCCGTGGAGTTCAGAGGACAAATGGAGGCAGCCAGCTCTCTTTCCACTATGTGGATCATGGGGATCGAACTCAGGCTGTCAAGCTTGCTATCAGGCATGTTTACCTACTGAGCCATCTCACAGGCCATGAGTATCTTTTTGAATCCAACTCTTTTAGCTAAAACAATGAACATTTTACCTTGTCTTTAAACTTCTAAGATGTACTTCTAGTTGTCTGAATTATTCAGGCTTCTGTTTATTGTGTTTTATAATTAAAAACACAGGGACACGTGTACACACACACACACACACACACACACACACACACACACACAATTATTTGGTCCATTTTACTGTAGTTTGTATTCAATTAGTTTGATATTCATAGCAATCAGCATTCTCCCCAGCAATACGAAGGAATGCAAGTGTAAAGGAATTAGCTGGAAGCTGTGATTTCCAGTACCATTTAATGCTAGCCAGAAACCCTGAACCAAACTCAGGGCTTTGGTCCTTTTTAAGGCTGACTTCCCCTCCCCATTTGTGGATGGATGTTATTCCCCACCCCCTGCACTTCTTTCTTTTGTATTATTTCTAAGTGAAGAGGCAGACAGCCTCACACAAAGGTTTGTAAATCAAAAGACTTTCTCACAATTCATTGGAAAGAGGGTGCTGAAATTAATGTTAAGAGTCAGTGTTGATCTAGAACTGGCTAGTCTGGGTGTAGTGCATTAATTTATGATTCTGTTTGAAGGACATCTTTTTGATTCAAGGGGAAAGAGTTGCCTCCAAATTGGGCTATGTCATGAGGTGTATGCAGTGCTGTTTTATTGTCCTCACAGGATCGAAGGGATCCTTGGGGTCAGGTACTAGCTTATTCATGCTCCTGTTCCTCCCCACAGCAATTGATATTGGCTGTGTCCAATGCCAGCCATTTTTTAAAGGCACATTTCACAGAGGCTACCATTTTGTAATTAGTTTCTGAATTATCACTGTTTTCCTGTAGGCAATATGTATGCTGTAAAGCAGCCCAATGCTTTGTGTAGCTACGACAAGGAAATGGTCAGTTGTATCACACCTACCATGGCGTTTGCATTAAGTACTTAACTTCGGAAGCCATGCCAATTTATTTCTTTGTTTAGTGGTTGCACAATCTAAGGTGAGTTAATGTAACCTCTCTTTGTTGTGATTGTCCTCGTGGGTAATAGTTGGTGATGGTAGAACTATGCCTCCAGGTTATGAGGACTGTCTGAGATAATTTTTACAAAGTATTTAGCACAACTCTTGTATCACAAAGAACATTAGCTACACTTACTGCGGTTTTCCACTTGATAGATACGCTACATGTTTTCGGTGTGCTGTTCCTGGGCCAGAGATGGAGAGGACAGCATTCCTGTTTCATGGGAACTTAGCAGGGACACAGAAATTGTTTATCAAGAAGGAAGTTCTTGAAGGACGCATGGGAATTTGCCAATTCAGAAAGGATGTTTCAAAGGGTGCCTAAGGTAGAAGGAACAGCAAATGCAAGCAAATTGACCTTGAAAGGTGGGCTGTTGAAAGTGGTAAGAACTGATTCTGGGTAGAAAGGAAGGGTAGAGTTGGCATGCCCACCCAGGGCTGTTGCTGCTCTTTAGGCTTTAGAAATGATAAGATGGGCTTCACTAGTGTAAGTACGAGCAGAGCTCTGGCACTCTGACTTCCCTCCGCTGTGACTTGGTTTTCACTTCTGTAAAAGGGGCTATCAGTCATCTCCACTCGACAGGGTTGTTTTAGGACATTGCAGGAGAAAAGACCTTTTGGTCTTTCAGCCAAACCCTGGCACATAATATGAAATCATTCAGCACTGGTTTCTGCTATTGGACAAAGGGAATAAATGAAGGTGTGTGGGGTCCAGAGAGAAACAATTTGCTCTGCCTTCACTCAAGGTCACTGCGGTTTCTTGTGGAAAAAGGACTCCTGTCTGTCTTGTCTCTTCGCTCAGAGGAGGGCTTTGGTGGATGGAGAGATGCACAAAAGAAAAATTCTACACATTTGCTGGCTGACTGTGCTATTTTTAGCCTTGTGTGTCTGAGGCAAAGGATAAATTTTCATGGTATTTTTTTTAAGATACAAAATTACTGTTGGCCATGGTTATATAATTTGTCTCAATTTGTCTTTGTGTACCACCAAGGTCCTCACTGTGGGGAAAGGAACTTCCAGCAGCTATTTTGAAGATGAGGTCCAGACTCTCTAGCCCTGCTTCTTCTTCCTTATGGTAGAATTGGGGGAGAGAAATAAGCAGGACTTGATATGAATTCTGGGGACACTTCCTCAGCTGGTAGCCAGAGTGATCCAAGGACCCTGTAGTGATATGACACTGAGTCAAGGGAGGAGATAAATGTAGCAAGCTGAGCCCAGCCACACTCAGGGGATGTACTTGAATGCCTGTGGTTCACTCTCCATGAGAAGAACAGTCTTAGTGTTGAGTGGAATAATGTAGGCCAGGCTCAGTCTTGGTGATGTCTACTCCCTCCTTACAGGATCTGCCTTGTAAATTGCAGACTCGCAGCCTTTGGTTCACTTGGCGATTGTCTTGAAGCTGTCTCATCCCTTCCTCTGCTTCTTAACCTAAGCTGGTGGTGGCCTTGGAAAGGCCTTTCCCTTTCCTTTGCCTGTTTCCTCCTCTGATGTCCCTGGATTAGACCTGATAGAGACTCCAAGGTTCTCGCTTCCACCCTGGAGTCTATGATGGCACTGAGTTTGGTTTCTGCTTTGAATTTGCTACATTGAATATGACATCAAGGTCCACAGCATGCCTTCAAGTTCCTCAGGGCCTCCTCTGCCTGTTTTTCTCCCACCTTCTTGGGTGAGAGCATCGTGCTGAGTCACAGTATGTGGAGGCTTGCTTTTCTGCTCAAACTGGCTGGAGCCGGAAGACCAAGTGCACCATGCACATTGTCTTAGAACCTGGGACTAGAGGGAAGCCCAGAGATTGCTTTTTCCTGTCATCATGGAAGCAGTACAAATGCACAGTGGTCTACAGTTATGTAGTTCAGGGGGTACTCTGGACATCAGATTTTTCAGAGAGGTTAAAATTCATCTGAACTAGGCCTGGAAAATAAGCTTGAGTAGTGTTAGTTTATTCTGCAAAGACTGTTAATGTCTGTTGGCTAAGTGCATTAAACTGCTTTGAAATGATCTCTTATGTGTGCTGTTTTAGACACTGCTTGCTGGGAGGGTGATTTAAACCTATTTTTCCTGGACTCACAACTTTGCATTTGTCTGTTGAAAAATACAGTATTTGAAACAAATAAACATGAAAATATAGTTTATTATATTTCCAGGCATTTGTCTGAAAGAAAAATATGTCAAGCGGTTTATAGTTAGAAACTGAAATCTCTACTTTAGTTCACGCCATTGAATTGATCAGGAACTCAACCCTATATAATATTACCCACTCTCTGGAGACTTCATTGAAGGGATACCAGATACTTGGCGTATAATGAGAGGATGGGGGTGGGTGGGCAAAGAGTGAATGGGGAATGGTTTCTAGCCCCAATTCTACATTTCCTGTGATTTTTTTCTTTTCTTTTTTCTTTTTCTTTTCTTTTCTTTTTATGGAGGCAGGAGGAAGGCAGAGAAGAAAGGACTCTGCTGTTAGTTTTATTATGGCTTTGGTTTTAAAACCATTTAAGAAGTAGCAGTCTCAGTGGCACCCTGTGGTGTCTGGGATTGAACTACACTGGTTTATTCATTCATCAGTAGCTGCTGTGTTTTCTTTACTATGTGCTCAAGGATGAAGGACCACAGGGAAGGCCTGTCCTCAGGATGCTCTCAGCCTAGGAGGGAAGGCAGCTAGCTATGATGAAGGGCCAGGAGGTGTTTGCTGAAGCAGCAAGGCTAAGTGTTCAGTAAGGATTGGGCTACCGAGACATGAAAAAACACACTCATCTGAAATTCCTTTTCATGTCATCAATTGTGATCTAAATATGTAATCTAGGATACTGGTTACTTGCTGATGATGCTGTATATCTGATGATGTTTACAGTAATGGAGCTCCTTAAGCAGCTACAAGGAGGGAGGTAGAGGCAGGAAGCATCAATGTCCTAGTCATGGCTATAACCAGATTCCTTAACCCATTGGAATCTAAACCTGAAATGAGGGAGAGGAAAAGGGTTTTCCTCTAAGTCTGCTTGAAAGCTAAGATGTTTCAAAATTAATCCCTTTTATTTACCTGTCCATGAGAAATTGTCTGTGAATAGGGAGAAAATTTAATCCTTAACAAGACGTTGACCATAGCCCATAGTGATTTTATGAAATTTCCAGGTTATTACATAGTGAATTAAAAAAAAAATCCAAACCCCTCTCCCATGCCTGTGGTGTGTAGCTAGATGACGCTGAGAGAACTCCTGGAAAAAGGAGATTGTCCAAAGCTTTGAATGGCTAGGAGTCTATAAAACTGAGGCAGGGGATTAACCAAGAAAAACACAAGGACAATGACAATGATTTGTTGAGTACCAGCTATGTGCCCAGTCCTGTGCCCAGGTGCTGTTGCATTGTTGACTCTAATTGAACCATATGCCTTAGATGAACCATACCTCTCAGACCATAAAAACAAGGCCAAAAGAGACTGTGCCATCATGCCAGGGCTTCAGAGCCAGCAAGATCTTCTGCTCCATGGCCTGATCCAGACTGCCCAAGACCAGAGAAGAACCTTAGGGCTCAACTCCATTATCTTCTAGGTCAGTGGTTCTCAACCTTCCTAATGCTGCAGCCTTTTGATATAGTTCTTCATGTTGTGGTGACCCCTAACCACAAAATTATTTTCATTGCTACTTCATAACTATAATTTTGTTACTGTTATGAGTCACATTGCAAGTACCTGTGTTTTCTAATGGTCTTAGGCAACCCCTGTGAAAGGGTTATTCAGTCCCCCAAGGGGTCTTGATCCACAGATTGAGAACCACTGTTCTAGACAGTGCCACCTTCATAGATGAAGAAATTGAAGCCTGAAGAGATTGAATGTTTCCCAGGGGCTCTCATCCTCCACTAGGAGCCCACCACATAAACCTTGAGAATTCCACAGTAAGAGCCACATCTCTATGTATTTCTTGAGCTCAAGGACTGTATCTGTGTTATTAACACAGAATCCACGGTTAGGGGCCCAAATAGCCAATCTAGAATATTCTAGATGGAATGATGACTACCAGTGGAAAAACAGACTCTGATGTTTAAAGACAGTGGGAACTCAATGTTGTCCTTCATGCAAATAGGCCCAATGTCTGTCTTCCATGTAAGACAGAGAGATCCATCTGTCTGAGTTCTGTGAAGAGCTCCCTGAGAGTGAGCCAGCAGCCTTTCTGTGTGTGGGACTTATGATTGCTCCCCTGTTCTTCCTGGCCAGCTTTAGCTCTTTTGATTTCATAGAGAGTTCTAGATTTCAGCCCCTTTCACCTATCACCTTGGGCTGCTGTCATTCATAGTACAGAAACTATCCAGTGGTGCAGGAGACTGCTTGTTATTTAATTCAGTAACTCAGTAACACAGGACCTGGAGTCTAACTGGTGCTCATCACATTTTGTTTGAAATCATGAAGGCTTCGAAGGGTGGTGGCATCTTTTGTCACTAGAATTTAGGGCATATAGGAAGGAATTGGGATCCTGTGCCATGGAGATTGATGGAAATAGTTCTAGAAGGATTGTAGGATTTAGAATTGCTGGGAAGAAAAGCACATTGGCCATAGGGAACAGAGGCCCAAGATGCCACTGGACATACTGGTCTGCGTAAGGTTTAGTGGTGTTTGGCTGGCTTACAGACACAAAGATTACTCTGTGCTTGAAGGTGCTTGCATTGAAGGTGGCCCATGCTTGGGCTCTGTGTGATCCAGTCTTCTACTGCTAGAACAAAGTGTCTGAGATAAATATAAAAGGCTCATTGGGTTCCTTGTTTAGAAGTCTTAGTCTGAGGTCAGGAGGACCCATTTCTTTAAGACTTCTGGTTGTGTTCTGGAAGGCAACAATCAGAAACATGTGGGGTGAGCAGCTTGCTTCATGGCAGGGTAGCAAAGGAGGAAAAGGAAGGGGTCAGGGTCCTGTGATCCCGTTCAAAGATACATGGCCAATGACCCCAAAGCCTCTCATTAAGCCCTGTGTCCTACAGGCCCTGTCTCCAAATAGCATCCTCCTGGGGCCAAGCCCATACATGGGAGTTGTAGATATAGTCACATTTAAAATTTTGCCTGTATCATGTCCAGAGACTGCAGTGTGCATGGAACTTTGTGCAGGTGTTAACAAGGCTCCAAGTTTCTAGGAAAATGCCCTTCTCTTTACTAGGACTCTTAGTGGTCAATGGGATAAACACTGAAAAAGAGTTTAGAAGCTATGGGGTTACATAGTTGTAGGATAGCTGGCCAGAGAGCCCAGGCATGGAGTACCATGGCAGCAGTACCTTTAAGCATAGAATACTCTTCACATCTGTAGACTCCCATGTACAGAGGCCAGCCAAACACCACTAAACATGTCCCAGACATGTGTGTCCAGTGACATCTTGAGCGTTTTTTCTCTCCAGCTAGCATGCTCTTCTTCTCAATAAATCTAGATCTTCTACAGATGTGAAGTTGTATAAAGAAACAATTAGGACTGATAGGATGCACAGTAGGGAAAGCCCTTCCCAGGCAAGCCTGATGACTTGGGGTCAGCCTCTGGAAGCCACATGAAAAGCCAAAACTGGTGGCATGCATCTACAATCCTAGCAGCCCTTGGTGGGATAAGAGGAAGAGACAGGAGAATTGCCTGGATGCTTCCTGGCCAACTACTCTAGGGTACACAGGATGAAAAAAAAAATAAAACAAAAAACCCCAAAAAACAAACAAACAAACAAACAAACAAAACAACAACAACAACAACAAAAACCATGGAGGGGGAATGATTCTGCCTCTACAAAGGGTTGGGGGAGAGAAAGACAACTGGAAGTTGTCCTCTGGCCTCCACCAGCATGCACACACATGGATGCCCAGACTAACCAAATAACAAATAAACATACTTTATAAAAGGAACACATAAGACTTACGCAGACAAATGTGACATAAGGTATGAAGGTGGCATTCTGAAAGAGAAGTGGCGAGTGTTAAGGTCCTCTGGCAGGAGGTCCAGCCATCTCTATCTAGTTCCGACAGCAAAGATGATCTGCAGGAAGCAATGAGAAGCTGAAGATGTGGTTGGGGTCAGGCCATGTTTGACTGGACAGGCAGGGCTATGGGTTCAGATAGTTATTTTTCTTGAATTCTATGGTATGGATATATGTCCTCCTTTTGTTGGAGGTTTGAAGGAGGGTTCACAATTGGAATACCACTTTATACATATTTCTCTGGCTGCTATATAAAGAATTGTTTGGCAGAATTTAAGAGCAGATGAAGAAAGTCAAGTTGGAAAAAGATGTTAGCTTGCCCTGGTAGAGATGACAGCGAGCTCAATAGGCAATGGACTGGCCATGGAGGGTGTTGGAGAGTGTATATTCAAACATTGCTGGGTTAAGGAAAGAAGATGTTTTCTAGGTTTCATGACCATCTGTTCTTGTTAGCAACATGTGCCAGTGACTTCAAGCCTCAAGCAGCCTTTGGTTTAATCATGGACACTCCACCTACTTCCCAGGATCTGCTTGACATGGCTGTAAACAGCACACCAGAAGGCCCACCCACTCTTAAACTCCTGGATCCTCCCTGCCTCTGCTGAGCTACCTGATGCATTGTTACTCATCCCCTTGCTCTTCCTTGTTCCGGCTTTGCTTTACCTTAGATGACATCTTCATCATGTATCAGTGTGTTCAACATGTTTTCTTGTTTTTGTAAAACAAAGATAAAGTGTTCACTCTCTTGGCCCTTTTTGGAGACTCATTATTTCTCCTGAGTTATTAGTGGTCCTGTTCTCTGGTGCCTCTTGTTGTTGAAAAGCTCTCATGATTCTCTTAAGCCCACTGCCACTTTGTTAGCTGGTCTTGCTTTCCTCTAGTCGTCTTAAGTGTGGCATTAGAGTTTTCTTTCATCCACTATCCTCATCTTCAGATATAATAGTAGATACTTGACTATTCCAAGATTGCTAAGCAGTGCCTGGCACAATGGAGAGACTCAACAAATGTTCAGTAAATGTCTTCCTCTTGTTAGATGCCTAGACTTTTATATTATCACTTAGAATGTTCTTATGTATGTTTTTGTTTTCTACATCCTCGTATGTATGCAAGGGGTTATCTGAATCAGGGCTCTTCACAAAAGACTCCCCAAATCACTGATTTTTTTTAATGGATCTATAATGGTGACACACATTTTTATCTTTGCAAATCAGTTTAGGAAGCTCTTAATGATGTAGCTTCTTTTAATAAGTAGCCGAATGAGGACCAGCAAGATGGCTCAGCAAGTAAAGGCACTTGTTACTAAACCCATGAACTGATTTCGATTCCTAAGGCCAACAGTGTGGAAGGAGAGGGCTGATTCCCATAAGTTGTCCTCTGCCTTCCATAAGTATGTCAAGGTATGTGCTCCCCTTCTCCATAGAAAGTAAAATAACTTAAAAGAAATATCTGCAACAAATGTTGGCAGATAACTTTAGACGGTTTGCACACTGGGTCTCTCCCAATTTCTGTACCTCAGTAAGCCCAGAATAGAAAAGAGTTTATGACAGTTTCAGTGACTGTGTGTTTATCTCATGCACAGGAAGCTGTGCTAGAGTCTAAAGATGCAAAGACAACTGGACCCAGGAATGAAGATGTGGAAGAGGTTGATTTGCAAGGAGCCACCAAAAGCTCAGCAGAAAGCCCAGGGATCACTCTGGGTTGGAAGTAGTCCCCAAAGTGTGGCCTTGTGCTTTCTTTCATCTGTGTCTGGCTTGTTTCTCTTACCAGGTTCTTGTTAAATATAAAGGGAAACAACAGTGTTGAAGGTATTTTGAATGAATATAAGCACTCTACTATTTCCACACTAAGAAACAGTCACTGACTCAATGGCTAAAAAAGCTGATACAATGGATAGAATGTTCATTTAATGAAAGGAGCTTTCTGAGGATCGATAGAAATAGTTGTTTCTGGAAATAGTCTGTTGTTTGCTGATTACCATTAGTTAGGATCGGTCTAATGCTTTTCCCTCTAATATACCTAGAGATTTGTGATGGAATTAGCTATGCAAATTGAATTCTTAAAAAAAGCTCTACAAACCTGTATGTTATATTTATAAACTTTACATTGTACTAAAGTCAGCAAATGTCACAGAATTAAAATCAGTAAATGCAAAAGTGGAGGTTTCCATAGCAACTGTAACTAGCCCATATTGCATGTAAAATGGAATGTACATTAGGATTTACATTTAATCGTCTATTAGTAAGGGGGGGGGAAATGTCCCATATAGAACAGATGCAATGTGGATTTGATAGCATGGCTTTACCAACATTTTATCTTTTAAACTTTAGGTTTCATCTTCCAAAACTCCTGTGTATATTCAAAGTTTAGACTTCTTCAAGGAAGATGAAGTAGGGCAAACATTAGGAACAGTGTTAGGGCGGAAGCATCTATCCCCAGACTTCTGTTCAGTACTACACCACTGTCATGTTAGTTCACAGTCACCTTGATAGATTTTGGGGAACAACGTAGACCCAGATGCTAATAGTTTATGAAATTCACACTTAGAGTACATAAGAGCCATGTCAGTGTGGGCAGCATAGTCCCTTTATCAAAACATTCAGTCCATAAAAAATGTGGTACTGAAAGGTGATTTGGGGACACTGTGTTGCTTGTGCAAGGAACCATAGCAGGATTGGAGTCCCAGATGTGGGTCAGAGCCCTGGTCCACTAATGTTGTGCCTCTGGTGTCCCTGTTGAGGTTTTGTGTCTTGTACAGATGTATCTGTTGCCTGAGACTGAAGGGTCTAAGAACCTACCCTGGTTTCTTAGAATCAACAGACTAGGAGATGAAGAGGAGGATGTTGAGCCTCCTTCAGACCTTCTGAATCAGAGAGTTTAGAGCAAAGCCAAGTAATAGCAAAGAATATTAAAGTATGCGAGGACAAAAAAAAAAAAGAAGAAATTAGGACTGATTTTACTTTAAATTATTAAAAAAAAAATCAATCAACCACATTTTTGCATGAATCTCTATGGGAACAGTGGCTTTAATGTGCTGTATGCTGTTTTCATGGGGGCAAGCATCATTTTAAGGGCTCTGATTTTGACTTGTCATGCCTGGGAAGGCCAGTCCTGCCTGTTTGCTGGCTCCTTAGAGCCCCCCTCACTTCTGGTGCAGGCTTCTGAGTCATCCATGGCAATACTGTTCTTCCTCCGCTGGTTCAGTCCATATCAGATGACTGTATATAGAGCTTCTGCAATTGGACAGAATTTTCCATTATAAAATTGGAAAAAATTCTGCTAGTGACTAAATATATGATTCATGCAAAAATTTGGTTGATTTTTAAAAATAATTTAAAGTGAAGTCAACCCTAAGTTCTTTTTTTTTTTTTTTTTTTTTTTTGTCCTCACAGACTTTAATATTCTTTGCTATTACTTGGCTTCACTCTAAACTCTCTGATTCAGAAGGTCTGCAGGAGGCTCTCAGACCTGCTTATGATTTAGTAACTGTGACAATTAAAATTGGTCTGATGTCAATCAATTAATTTTATAGAGTATTAGGAACAGAGTGACATTATCTGGTTACACATAGATCAACATGCTGATAGGCCAGAAGCTATGTCCTGATCACTACCCCATAAGTGAACTGTATTTCATGAGCTCCTGATAGTAAGTCTTTCCACATCATCTTCAGCTGTTCTACGCTTGGCCCACTTCCTTTTCCAGTGGCTATTTGCTGGCAAATTTAAAAGCAATTGCTTTCTGGTCCATAGCTTTCATTGTTTATTTTTGCCTGTCTGGTATCCATGGTGGTCTGTCTCACCAGCTTGCTTTTGGTTGTTCTTGATACCTTTTCTTACCACATAGGATTTTTGCTTCAGACTCTGAAAGAACTATTTTAGACTTAGCTAGACACATTTGTTTGTTTGTTTGTTTGTTTGTTTGTTTTTTGTTTTTCGAGACAGGGTTTCTCTGTGTAGTTTTGGTGCCTGTCCTGGATCTCACTCTGTAGACCAGGCTGGCCTCAAATTCACAGAGATCTGCCTGCCTCTGCCTCCCCAGTGCTAGGGACTAAAGGTGTGCGCCGCCGCCGCCGCCGCCGCCGCTGCCGCCGCCACCACCACTGCCACCACCACTCGGCTCTAGTCACATTTTTATCCAGTGCTATTCTTATGTATTCATACACATGACTATAGATGAAACAAGTTGATTAAGCATCCCCAAGATTTATCATTTGCAGAATTATTTTCTGACTCAGACTTATCCAGAATTTTCCAAAAAGTATAAGCTGTGTGCCATCACAAGTATTGATGAGATACTATTTTTTCAGTAACCTATGGATGATTCTGGGCCACGAGCAGGTCCTGCTTTATACAGTCCTTTGGTTCATATTCAGTTCTGTCTTTGGGAATGTAAGGTATCTTGCTGGATGCACATTCTCTCTGCCTCCTAACCTTAACTATTTAATTTTGAGAAGCCAAAGAGTGATCCATCTCTGAATCCCACTTTTTCCCACATTACTTATTCCTGGTAGGCAAATTTTGATACTTCAGTTTTTAACATTTGCATATGCATAATGACCATGACATCTGGGTAGAGAAGGTAAATCAAAATGTGATTGTAAAGGAAACATTGAGCCATCAGACTGATACTGGGGAAAGTGCATCTTTGAAGTAGCAAAATTATACATAGGCATTTTACAGAGCTCTGCAGTCCTATCACTTTTCTTTCCTAAAATAAATTCTAAGCATTTTTACTAAGCGTAATATAAAACTGGACTTTAAAATCTGAATGCTTTTTAGCCTATATATGACTATGATATGTATAATAAATATCTTTTGGTCTTGCCAAACATTTTTATCATAAATGTTTTTCTTGAAAGATCTCAGTTTTTCATAGCTCTATTTGGTTCATGGAAGGAGCTGATGTTTTATGATATTCTCACTGCTTATAATTGTCAAAAGCAAAAGTCCCCCAAGTGTTCTATCTAATGAACCTTAACCATATGAAGTATGTCCATACAAGAGAATCAATAATTAAGAACAGATATTGGTACTCACTGCAGTGTGGATGAGCATCCCAAGCATGCTAATCAAAGATGCCTGCCCCAAAAGGCTACATGTTAGATATTCCTGTGTTATAAAAAACAATAAAGATTAAAAAATGAAAAATACTGTGAAGAAAAAGAAAATGAAGTCAAGGACTAGAGCTATGATGGCTGTGACTTTAAGTAATGGTGTCAGAGATACCCTCTTTGGCTACATGGCATTTGAGCAGCGACACATGTATACTTGAGAAGGGTTACCTCTAATGTGCTGATATATGATGTTCAACAGCAGATCTTAAAAAAGTACATTGATATGCATACTTAAGTTTACTGTATGGATTTTACGGATAGAAAAATGCAATTTACAGCTTAGGAATAATAAGGAAATCCACAATACTCTTTATTAAAAATGTTATGTAGCTAGGAAATTCTCCCCATATTGCTCTCATTGATGCTTGCTGAACTTCAGTAGTCATAGCTAAATACTAATTTTAATTGATGAATAAGCATAGAAATGACAGGGATACCGGCTGACAGTTTCTCTCACATTAATGAGCAAGGAAAAAAACTAAAGCTGCAGAGGTGAATTTCTAAACCCCATTCATTCATCAATGACAACAGTTACTGTTTTTTCTACAATAGTTTATAGTTCCCAAACATCAGAAGAATATTCCATCAAGTTTTCTGTTCTTCACAGTTAATGGCTCATAATACAACACATTTTTTCTACTTAATCTGCATTATTAACATTTTCTATTACATACATTCTTAAACCCAGACAATCAGCACAACAAGATCTAAGCCCTTAGTTGTAACCGATTTCTGTGATATAAACACAGGTGCATCTTGATTTCTGATTGAGTTATATTCCCATTAATCTATCATCAGTTGATATATACTAGAAAGAGAAAACATGCTCAATATGACTAAACTTCTGCACATCACCATGTGACCACACATTATACTTCTGGTGGTCTCAGGTCTGACTCAAAGCTGCATCTCACTGGCACCATGAGGCATCACAAGAGTATGGAATTGTATCCTGTAAGCCACTGAGAAGATCTGAATTCAAATCCCCCCTACAATTTTTCTCAAATGCATACTGCTTTCATATCATCATAAAGCTGAAACATTTTAAGTCAAGAAGTCATTATTTGGGGACCATCTATATTCTTACAAAGGCCAGCTCAAGCTCTCAACCTGATTTCACAGAATGTGGAATTGGGAAAGAGATATACACAGTTAAAGAATATTTTCACCATAGATGCAGCAGACACAGATAACCACCAGAGTACCTGTAATAAAATGTAACAACACACCTGGGGAATTTTGACTGCTTATTACTTTTGTTTTCAACATAACCTGCCAATTGGCAACTGCCTCACAAACACCCTGAAGTTTAACAATGTGAGAACTGATGGGAGAGAATTCCATCTGGAGTCTGAGACCAGTAAATAGTTGGTGCTTTTTTCCATAGCCATCTTTGATCATTCTGCATTGTGAATGTTGAGGGGGACTCTTTATCTCAGGCTCTGGATGTGTAAATGATCTAGAAAGTCAAGGTGATGATCCAAGAGCATCACTGTATGCTCCTTGTGTCTGTCTGTTTGCAGCCTTTCCTAAGGTTGTAAACCTGACCACAACAGGCAGACATTTGAGGAAAGAGCACCCACCAGCACAGGAAACAGTTTATGAAGGCCTCAGATGGGACTGCAAGAAGTCAGTGGACTGAGCACAGGGATTGTCAGACAATGAGGAGTCTTTGCATATTGGTAGAGTGGTAGTTAGGAGGGAGTGTGGCAACTCCAGATGAGGCCACCCCCATTCACCTGCACTCCTCGCAGCAGAATTCCTAAGACCCAAGTCAATTTTGTGATGTTTAAAAAGCCACTTGCCCTCTTGGGCATCATTTTTCTGTAAGACATGGAAGTTGGAGGGATCTGATGTTCCAGTTTCCAATTCTGACAACCTTGGAGTCTGAGTACCATTTCAAATCTTTTTGTGTCATGGATGCCGGAGCTCTGCTACCTGTGGACTCTGTCTCCATGTCTCACCCATAGCTTTTCTTCTGTTTCCTTTACACTAGAAAGGCCACCGACCCCTTTGTCTGATGTAGTGAATTCCCAGTGTTTTTGATGCCTCCCAGCTTCATCTCTGAGTTGAGTGGTCCTCTCTGCCAGGAGTGGATACAAAACTCCATGCCCAGCTTTGTCCTAGAAAGCATCTGTAAAGAGTAAGGAACAGCCATGTTCACTTCCAAGGTTGTTGCTAGCTGACACCCCAACACGGTCACCCACTCACACTGGTTTGTCTCAGTCACTCTGACCAAACTAGTTCCAGGAATCGAGATGCATGTCTTAGGAAAGGCTGCAAACAGACAGACAAAGGGAACATACAGTGGTGCTCTTGGATCATCACCTTGACTTTCTAAATGATTCACACATTCAGAACTTGAGATAGAGGAGTTCTCCTCAACATTCACAATGGAGAATGATCAATGATGTCCATAGAGAAAGTGCCAACTATTTTACCAGTCACCACCAGCTTCAGACTCCAGGTTTGTCCTTTGTGATGTAGGAAATTCCTATTTTAATAAAAAATTTTTTTTTTTTCAGAAGCACCTGTACTCTAGTGGTTAAGAATTCAGGCCCTCCTACCAGACTGCTTGACTCAGGGCAGCCATTCCTCAGCCTAGTCACCTGAGTGAGTAGGATTGGTTTCTACATTTTGAAACAGGTTGACAGTAACAAAAAACAACCTTGTCCAGGCTCTCTTGGAATCTGATGAACCAATACTATTGGGAGAAATTGGGGAGAAGAGAAGACGAGAGATGATTTGAATTTATCTGTCACTTAATCACAGTATGTAGACTAAAGTACTCAGTAAATAATACATTGCATAAATAAATGGTAGCATGTTTGCCTAACATGTATGAACCCTTGGGTTTGAAACCCAGTGCTATATAAACCTCATGCAAGCCCCAAATCGCAGCACTCAGGAGGTGGAGGCAGGAGAATCAGAAATCCAAGATCATCCTTAGCTGATATTTGATGTTCAACAGCAGATATTGATTTGAATTCCAGCATCTTAAATGGTACCCCTAGAACCTGAGAATCTGATTTTGAAACAATCAGTGCTTTTGAATAATGACATATTATCACTGTTAAGATGCCCTGAGTACAGAGGTTTGGGTCCTGTTCTTGCTAATGTATTAAAACTTTGAGATTCCAGTCAAATACATTGTGTTTACTGGGTCTCAAATTAACCCCAAATGAAATAAGTATTTCCCTGAAGATAGAAGTAGATAAGATAGCCGGTTAAGATTCATTCAGATCATTAATATAAATGATTTTAATGTGGCTAACAGAAAAGTGGAAAATCCATGTGCCTGATGGGACCTAGGATGACAGTCTTTCTTCATCTTGATATTTTGAGTGATAGCAAGTGGATTTCACTTCAGGTGACAGCCCCAAAAAAAACCACTAGTGGATTGTTCTTGAAGATGTCAGAACTAGACAAGAATAGAATGCTGTCACTAGTTACTGATATTTGTCCTGTGCATAGGAATGCCCAAGGCAGGTGTTCTATCTTAGGACTACATTGTATTAAAATGTCTTACAGCTATCTGATTACCGTCCTTCCACAAACACCTTGAAATCTTAATACTACCAGCATCTTTGGCATGTGAGTGACTAGTGCTTATTTTTCTATTTTCAGAGGTAGTGATTTCTATCTCTCTCCACTAATCCCTCTTTCCCTAGAAAACACAGCACCTCTGTGTACGCCACCTGCTTTACTGGCTGCTCCCCTAGTTTTGTTAGTTCCATGCTCTCATGAAAGAACAAGTCTTTGTTTTGCTTATGAATCTGTGATTAGCTAGGACTTTGCAGGTATCACTCAGTGATCATGGGGGTTTTCAAAGTGGAATTAGATGAATTAGATGGGATGAAAGCTTGTTCACTTCCATGACTGGCAATGAACACTATTGGCAGCGTCTGACCTGGGTTGCCTGTTGTCCAGAACATCCACACAACTCCTCTTTGGGCTCTGATCTTCCTCACAGCATGGTGGCTCTGTTCCCACCATTCATCAAGAGGCCATGTTGCCTCTTACAGCCTTAGGTAGCACCTGTTTTTTTTAAAAAAATACATATTACATTTTATTTATTTGGTCAGTTAAAGGTGGAGGGGTGTTTGTGAGTGGAAGTCAGAGGACAACTTGCATTTGTACTTGGATTAGTCAGGATCAGTGGTAAGTGCCTTTACCTGCTCTCTATCTCAGCCCTCAGGTGTCACATCTGTTAGATTTGGTTTGTCAAGGCAGTTAAAAAAATTTCACCCAGACACTGGAAGATAAAACAGATTCACACTGTTCCATAGGAATGTCCATATTGTCAGGTCAGAAAAGCAAATGTGTTAATTTGCATATCGTTGTGACCATCTCTGGAAAAGATGGCTTATGCCACTATATAAACCACATCCATTTCTGCTTCAAGTACTTGAGGGCTGATTGATGATTGATACAGGAACACACATGGCTGCCCTGGTGTTGTTGTCACTGAAACATGAGAGACTTAGCAGGTTGTATTAATTGGGTCATCAGTGAAGACTCTCTTTTCCCACCCCCAGTTCCCTTTGTGCCTTTTCTCTTTGTTTTATTATACAACCATGCCTGGGAAAGCCGGAGCCTGAAGTTAAGTTCTGCTTCTTCCTGTCTCTCCATTGACTGACCTTGGGCATGTCCTTGAGTAATTCACTCCTCATTGAGGCTTGACTTTCTTCATCTGACAAATGAGAATATCAGATAACGGTTTTCTGTTACCTTCCAATTGGTTACAAAATCCTTTGATTTAAATGATCACGTCTTTCACATTTATTTTCCTTGCTAAGTGCATTCTTAATATTAATAAAATAAAAGGAAGTAGTGTACAGGGATTTGAAAAGCAAGGAACTGTTATAATTCCATTCTCAAATTTATTATTTTTTTGCTTTAACCAAATACTTCTCAATGAGGTTGCAAGTGAAGGGGGCTTTGTGTCCTACATTTTAAAAATGTATGTACGTGTGTGTGTGTGTGTGTGTGTGTGTGTGTGTGTGTATACACAGGTATATGCATGCATATTTGCACACATATGGCCACAATGTAGATATGGGCACACATGTGTGTGGGTGGTGCACATGCACATCTATGCATGTACATATGGAGGCACAAGGTAGAGTTAGGGTCTTCAGTTGCTTTTCATCTTATTCATGGAGCCATGATCCCTCCTTTAAACCTGGAACTTGCCCATAAGGCTGGTTTAGTAAGCCAGATTGCTTAAGGATTCCACTTTTGCTTTCTGATTCCTAGAATTGCAAGTGGGCTTCCGTCACCATCCAACATTTTTAGGGATGCTGGAGTTCCAAACCACAATCCTTGTGCTTGTGTGGCAAGGGCTTTACCCACCGAATCATCTTCTCGGGCCCTGTCACCGACATTTTTATGACCCTACATGTGAACCACATGTCTGTCCTGTTTGTTTTCTAGATTGATGCCTTTCAAGTTACTGATCACTTTCAAATGGTACTTAGGAGCAAATCTACATAATCGACTTCCCTTTGTCCAGGTCTCCAGCCCTTATCAGACAGTAGATACCATGTTGGGTTAGAGTAGTTGCTGTACTTCCATGCAGAGATAAGGCCTTTGGAGAAAAATTAAATGGTTTGGAGAGGGACTGGACTGGGGAGCTGATTTAGGAAGCCAGTCAGAGGGAACAGTGGAACAGAGACATACAGTTAGGTACGGTATCTCACAGAGGCCTGCCAAAGAATGCCTCAGCTGGAGAAAGCAGTGAACACAAAGGCAGTATGAGTCTGGAGTATCCATGGGTCGGTGGGAAGTCCAGCATGAATGAAAGAGAGAACAGAAGATCTTACCCTTGGGCTTTGGGAAATGATTATCCCTTTTCTTCTTTTCCAACATGAAACTGGACCATGCCCATAGTACCTGGTGGAGTAGAGACTGAATGTTCTCTTGTCCACTTTGTTTCTGGTGTGAGGTAAGGTTGGGTTAGTTTAAGAAGTGTGAAATGGAGTTATCTCCCTTCCATTGAGAGGACTGTGTATGAAGACATGCATCCCAGGTGAAAATCCCTTCCTTGTGAAGGCTGTGACTTCTTACAGGAGCAGCCTGGGGATACTCTTTGTTGTGGTACTGGCCCTACATCAGACAAACCCAGAGTCCCTGTGATTCAGGTCAACTACAGAGCGAATTCTGAGAGTATATCTGGGTCCCAGGAAGTATGCAAGGACTTTCAGCATATGATACTCTCAGAGTCACAGAGACATCTCAAGGCAGTCAAGTGAAGCCTGAGCATGGACCACTGTTGGAGAGATGTCTAAAGTTCCTTGGACTTGTCCTGGCTCATAAATTCTTTTGCGTTTATTCCTGGTGCCTTGGGAGAGGTCTTTAACACTCTAGTGGTAACAGGCTCAGTGCAGCCTTTAATATTTACTTAAAATACGACCTGTATAGATCATCTGGCACCAAGAAAGGTAGAGATCTAAAGTTTCATTTTGAATGTGTAAGAGAAGTGCAAGCAACCTGCTTTGTTTAGTGGAGTCCTTATTAACACATCTGAAGGCAGAACTGGATTTTGATAGAATGAGTCACTCTTTGATTTCCCCCTCTGTTTGTTCCCAGCTTGCCTCTTCCAGAATTACTGTCATTGTCAGTATGTTGGTCCAGCAGACTTGTAAAATGGAAAAAGAGTAATGTGGATTTGCCAGGTTAGAGCAGTTACTACAAGAAAAACCTTCAAATCCTATAGCTCCAGTAAAAACCCAGGCTCTTTTCCCTCTTCACTTACTGTATACGAGCTGTTGGGACCAGATCCTGACAGTGCAAGAGTAGTGTTCTTGATTCCTTGGCCCAGGGAAACCTTGGCCTCTGTATCCATGCAACCAGGAAGGCATGTGAAGGGGATGTAAGGGGACTTAGAAGGGATATCCATTGCATTTACCTCCTACTAGACAGAACACAGTCACGTGGCTCTACCTCCAGGCAGAAGACATGGGCAGTACCATCTAGGAACAGCTGTCAAGTTAGACAGATACCAGCGATGGCACAGAGTAGATGACTCCCCAGTTGCTTCAGAAGTCATGGGTGTGAGAGGCAATTAGCAAAAAAGGCACATTCCCTAGGCTGCACCAAGAGTTAGAAAACCAAACAAAGAAGAGGATAGTCTGCTCTTTGCCCAAGCCCACAGCCTTGGCCTTCCATGCACTGTGTTTATGGATCTGCAGCAGAGTGAGTCCAGGGAGAAAGGAGATTGAAGCAAGCATGACAAATGCTGCTCTCACTCTGCCTTTGCTACCTTTGGCACCTTTTCAAAGAGGAATTAAATTAATACCTTGTTGATTTGTAACTCTTGGCCTTTAAGCATGTAAGCACTCCTCACGCTGGATGTCAGCCTCATTAGTCAATACATCAATACTCTTAAGGAGTCTGCTCACTTTGCTAATAAAAGCCAAGGCTTGCTTGCTTTTCTCCTCATCTGTCCTTGGCTGGCAGAGCCAGGACCCTCTGCGATCGGGCTCATGTAGGCAGCCCCTGAAGCACCGGTAGTGGATATAGCTTTGCTGGGATGTCAGTGGCCTTCTGTAAGCTCTTCCCTTTCCACGTCCTTTTCCTTTTCCTGATGACCAACCTCCGTAGGGCTTGGCATCTTTCTACACCTTACACAAAGAATATCCAATTTGCTGGACATCAGGGGTCAGGAGATGGTGGCTTTGTGCCCATTTCTTTTATCGTTGGCTTAATAATTCCAATTTCCTTATATTCCCGTGGGAAACTGGAAGTCTTTCAGAAAGCACTGATGGATACAAACAGTGTGGGTTGCTGATAGGGTTGTTTGGAGAGAATTCACAAGGGCTGGAGCCAGAGCCAATGGGCTCTTGGATTCACACAAGATAGGCTGTTTCTATAGTTACAGTGGGATCAACCTTAGATTCCAAATATTTAAGGGAGAAATCTAAAAGCCAAAAATGGAAAAAATAGAGCATTGCTCAGGACTCATTAAAATCTTGAAGGAGTTTTTAGTTCTATTTCCAACTAACAAATATGTGAAGATATTCTAGCCCAAGGAGTGAATCTGTTCTTATAAACAATTTCCTTGGACTGGTACAAATGGAAAGTTGAAAGAAGATGTCACTAGGCATTTACTTTGTAGCATCCCCTTCACATCCTTTCTTTCTTACAGCAACTTTATAAGGAGTACCCCTTGCCATCTCACAGAGGAGGAAGTTGAAGTCTAATGTGATGGGGTAACTTGATCAAAGTCAAGGTTTGGACTAACTGATCAAAGAGTCAATTTAGTTCTCTACTTGCTCTTGCATGCATCAGAATGTCCACAGTCCAGCCCTATCTGTGACTTGAAGAAGGATGCTAGAAGCCAGTGTACTCCTAGAAGACAAGAGAAGTGTCCTGAGGTAGGCCTTGGCTTTCAGGAGAGTGGAAGGGCTAATGTCCCTCCTGTATTGTGTATTATTTCTCTCATGTGGGTAGGGGACACTCGGCACTTTGCTTGTTATGACTAGAATAAGAGCTTCTATCTAGAAGCTATAGGATACTAGATATATAGGATAAACCAGAAGAATAGCTTCTATCTAATAAGTAAAAGCCAGAGATGATGATAAACATCAGACAATATATAGGACAGTCCTTCAGCAGTGAATTAGCCTACTCAGTGTCTATGGTACTGAGGTGGAAGGACCTGACTTCAGTGACTAATTGTCTTATTGACTGGGCCCTGACTGACTGTCAGTTCCCATATTCTTTTTCCATTACTGTTATACCTTTGTGCAGTATACTTGATTTTCTTCATCTGTACAAGTGGTGAAATAAGACAATAGAAACAATGTAGAGGTAGCAGGTAAATTTTTCTGAACATTTTAGTGATTGTGTTTCATGCATATATTCTTTATAGGTTCATTGTCTAGCAGGGGTATGCTCTCCACATCTTAACAAAGTCACTTGCTTTGCAGAAGGGCTTTTTTCTTAACCATGCCTATGGTAGTAGGTGAAATAATCCTGTGTAAAAGCCTACTAGAAAATAACTTAAAGTTCATTTTTTCATAACTGTAATGATGATGCTTGGTCGTCTAGTTTTTCACTGGGCAGATATGGACTCATGAGGTCATGAACTATGTGATAGCACCAAGGTCACTGTGTTGATGGATATGGTATAAATTGTTCAACACTGACTTAGTCCTCAGATGTGGATAGCTATCCATGTGACTTCAGTATCATCAATGTCTTACCAAACAGTCTGTCATAGAGTGTGTGCTCATTGAATGAGACCATCATAGGCTCCTGCAGAGGAATCACAGAGCTCATGGCTGCCTTTTGTTGCGCTCTTCTCTGCTTTTCTGGAAGAACTAACTAACAACAGAGAGGTTGAGTTGCCTGTGATGCACAGCTGATGGGGTGGCAGCCTTAGGCCTTGTTTATGAGTGTGGACATTTCAGAACAGACCAGCACATCATACTGGGGAGAGGAGAAAGTGCCATTTCTCTCCATTTGGCCAGATGGATCAATCAGACAGAGACTTCTGAATGTCACCCAGATAATCAGACAGTCAATGAGCTGAGCCATGGAAGCCACTACAGTGTTGCTACTATTACCTAAAAGACCAGGGCTCCGGATAAGGCTGAACGTGTTTCTGTGGTTCATTTCTTAGAGATCTCCATAGGATGAAATGCTTTCAGGAGTTATAGAGGAGTAACAGGAAGTGTCTGTGAAGCTGAGAGGGAAGAATCCTTACCAGAGACCAAAAATCCATCCGTTTTTTTCTCCATGTTTACCTCAGCAGAAGTGAACAGTAAGGAAGGGACTGTGTCTTTACAGAACTACATTCTGGTGCATTCTGTACATTTGAAGTTAAGTCTGGGCAGGCTTTTGGGTCCAATCTTTACTAATTTCTGAGAAGATTCTTCCTCTGTCCAACGAGATAAGAACTTGTCAGGAAATTGGAGACAGACAAAAAAATGTTTTTGAAATGTTGCATTAGTTTGCATAGCACTTAACAAGTTCAAAGACCTCAGATAATGGGCTACTGTTTTATTACCAACATCTCTGATAGTTCATTATGAATTGTGTAGCTCTGGCTGTTCTGGAAGTCACTCTGTAGACCACGCTGACCTCAAACTCACAGAGACTCACTTGCCTCTCCCTCCTGAGTGCACCACCGCCACCACCACCTGGCCAACATTTTGCTTTTTTTAAACTATAGTGATTAAACAAAGTTCCATTTGATTCCAAGCTGTAGCAGTTGGCTGGCCACACAGCAATAAGCAAAATATTTTAAAAAAATAATCATTTGTTACACAAATAAAACAAAGGGTAGCTGTTAAATTTGCCCCAGAAATAGTTTTACAATTAGCAAAATCTTTTAATGGATTCAGTAGAGACATCCTTAAGAAAATGCAGGAATGTGCAATAATACAGAAAGAACTGCACATTGACGCAGTTTGTGTAGTTCAATAAATACTATATCAGATCCAGGATGGAAAGAGGATGTTGCCGAAATAATTGTGATGTGATAGCTTAAAAAAAAAATAACAGCAACAATAGGCCAGCGTGCAGGCCAGCAGGAAGCTACAACAATACCCCCACCTTTTTCCTGTACCTTGCCTGAGTTCCTTCAGGCAACACAGATAACCGAGGGGCGATAACATCCAGGGCTGGCTTTGGTGCCCACAGAAAATAGAAGAATTAGTGTCAAACTGTTATCTGATCAGAAAGTGGACATAGCAAACGCCCTTTCCAAGCTGTGTTTAAGGAAAGTCCCTTGTGGGCACAAAGTCCTCTTTCCACCTGAGTTGTTCCCCCCAAGTGCTCAGAGGAGACTCCTTCTGGGCATCCATTTTGGGGTCAATTCTTGCTTGAGATGCAGTGCATTGTGGGATCAGTACACATAACGCATTAGTATTTGCAGATAGCAAGTTTTAGAGCACCGAAGAGCTTTGTACTTTATTATGTATGCTTACTTTTTATCTAATGAAGCCCAAAAGGCAAGTCCTGACCTTGACTGAACTCTGCAACCTGCCATAGAGCCTAGAACTTGAGCAAGTAGCTTACCCTATCACCCCAGTGCCTCAGTTTCCTCATTTGTACCTGGGGCATATTGACTTTATGCTACCTCTTGACCTTATGCTACCTCTTGGACTGTTACGAGGCTTGCAGGAGAACATGCTGGATAAATGTTTAATCAGCCACACATGGGGTACTGTTTGCTACATATCAATACTCAAGAGCAATTTTCATGAGTAGCAATACTGAGAGGCTGATGAACGAAGGCTGTATCAATGTATTTATCTAACAGCTCCATCCTAAACATCATTTTAGTCTGGGCAGAGTGAAAAGAGATGATAAACAAGCAGCATACACAAGGAGTGTGAGAAATGACAGGAGGCACATTTGAGTATAGGAAGATAGAGATCGTGTGTGTGTGTGTGTGTGTGTGTGTGTGTGTGTGTGTGTGAGAGAGAGAGAGAGAGAGAGAGAGAGAGAGAGAGAGAGAGAGAGAGAGAGAGATTTCCTTTAGTGATGTCAGAAGAAAGCTCACTTGTGAGGGGATATTTGACCAGAGAGGTCAGAGAATGATGAGTGTGACCAACATTTCAGTGTTCTGGTAGGGAGAAGAGCTATGCCAAAGCTTGACAATGACAAGTAGTGGAAATGTCTTTGTCATGGGGAACTGCAAGGACTCTGGTGTAACTGGAGCAGAGGGAATCATGTCAGCTTGCTCTAGACACCTTTGGGAAGACATTTTGTAGGTCAGCAAAAGTGGGTTCAAATAACATTAGTTTGGAGTCTGGAAGGGAGCAGTAATGGTGGAACTGGCAGAGAGATCCTTGAACTGAGTAAAAATATAAAATTACTGCCCGTTATTTCCCAATCCAGAAGTATCTTCTAATCTACATGGATAGAAGACCAAGCAAAGAAACACTAAGGCCTTCCACATTGTAGGTTCTACAACATGTGTTTCCTTGGCATACATCCATGAAGAGCCACAGTTCCAATGGTAACGTGCTATGATGTTAAAAAGAGGAAGGACCATCATAGACCCACACAGTCAACAAAAGCTTTAAAGAGGGATGTCTGGAAATTTGATATGGGCAAAGATGAAAGCTGGGGTTCATTGTGGGACATCTTTACAAAGACATCCACCAATACAAGTGTAGAGTTTAGTGTCTCTAAACATTTGGGTCATTTCTAGGATTTGTGCTACAAAAAACAATGCTACAGGGAATATTGTGTATTAGTTGTATGGCTGTGGATGAGCTACTCAACCTCTCTGACTTCAATTTCTTCATCGATAAAGAAAAGAAACCAGTGATATTCACCACACAGGACCAAGGAGGAAGGGGATTAATGTAGTTAGTGATCAGAAAACTGGACAGATGTGAACATTTCTTCAGAGCAGAGTTACTCAGCTACATAGCTGGAGAAGTTGTTAGACTCCAAGGCGAGTTATTTGTGTCTGCTTGACTAACAAGAGAACGAGGTTCTCCAAAGATAATGTGTTTGAGATTGACCACCACACCCCAGAGCACCATGCTGAATGGAGACTTAGGGAGCCAGGGGTTTTTAAAGGTCAAAAGGCCAAATACAGAGGGAGACACTTTCCTTGGCTACAAGTTTGGATCATCAGTTGCTGGGCAGATGTCCTTCTGGGTGTTTTGAGTACGGTAACAGTGGCCTTTGTGCAAGTTTGTGTTTCTGGCTGCATCTCTTGGAGTAAATCTTGTTATTAGACATGTATGCATGGTATTTCTCCTTCACAGTCTTCTAGCTTTTATTGATTGATTGATTGATTGATTTACTTTACTTACTTATTTACTTACTTATTGGACATCAACATAGTGTATCCATTTGTTTTGTTTTGTTTTGTTTTTTGTTTTTTTTGTAAGTCCATTTTGATTCACAAAATATGTACAGTTTAAATATAGGCAAGCTTTTGCTGGAACATAGCCATACCAGTGCATTTATACCTCTGCTGTGACTTTTACTGTGTTCCAGAAGGCAAGATCTAAGGTACCGCAGTGGCCCTTTACTCAAGGGGGAGTGAGTGCTTGAGTCTTGGATAGAACCAAACCTAAATTTTAATTTGTTAATTAGACAAAGCAAGAGATTGATGATGATGATAATAATAAGTAGTAATAAGTAGAGTGATTATAACTACAAAATTGTCAATACCCCACCCCATGCTTTGAGGTCACTATTCATAAAATTAGGGTCACTTGAACACAAGCACTGTGAAAACTGTGGTACTAGAGCTGATAACTGAGGCAACTACTACTAAATGATAAATGATCAGGAAGCATATACAGGGGATACACGGTACAAAGTTATGTCCTAGCCATAACTGGAAGAGATCTTGTCACTAGACTACTCAGAATGGTACACAATTCAATCTTCAACTGGACTGGGATATAGCTTGGTTAGTAGAGTACTTCCCTAGTATGCACAGTGCCCTAGGTTTTCATCCTCAGCACCATATAAACAGTGCATGGTGGCACGTGCCTGTAATCCCAGCACCCAGGTACTTATGAGTTAGAGAATGGAGGATTAGTTGAAGGTTATTATCCTCAACTACATAGATGTTCAAGGACAGCCTGTACTACTTGAGACTCTATCTGAGCACACATACACACACACACACACACACACACACACACACACACACACACACACACACTCAATTGTTCTTTTCTAGAAATTTGTGTTTAATATGTTTGCATTGTGATTGATCACAGGAAACTGAAACTACAGAAAGTCAAACAAAGGATGTAGAAACACTGTGTTTAGCATAGCTCAGCGGTAGACCTTGTGTGTAGTGTGTGTGAGTGTGAGTTTCTGGAGTCAATCCCTACCATCCCTGCTCCCCGCTGCAAAAAGACACAGCTTCATTGTACTTCTGAGTGACTAAAGCAAAGCGACATTCTTTTCAGCATTTGAATCAGGAGTCCCATGTGTTGTCATCAAGGCTTGTGATTGTTAATTTGAAAAAGCTTATCCAAGCTAATGGATCAAAAAATGTTTTCTAAATTTAACTTCCATTTATTAAACCATAATTCCAACAATTCTGGCGTCAGGACCCCCCAACATTCCCTTTTAAAGGTTTGAGGATTTGAGATTGTTTTGCTTGTGTGAACATAACGTTAACTTTTTTTTAGTGGGAAATAGATGGATCACATATTAATTTCTATATTCAATCTGTTGCCATTCTGTTTGGGGGGAAAATAGACATATGGTTGGAAAGGGTGGGGACATACCAACAGTCCTTTGAGGTAATTGCAAACATTCACCTTTGCTCCTGCACCGACTCTATAAATAGTTCCTTTAAGGTTGGGTTCAGGATGGAATCTGAAAATACATCAGTTAGGTCTTTCTGTTGTATTAGTAAAGTACGTTATTCTGTCTCACACTTTAAACAGCTATTTTATCCACTCATGAATCTGTAATATCATGCACTGGTTATTTGGAAAACAGCAGTTCACTGAGTTTTGCGTATTTCCCAAATTTGACACATTTCATTATGCAACAGCAAAAATAAAAAAAAAAAAATCACATTCATTAGCTTCACCATGGATCTCATTAGAAAAGTCTTTAAGAGCTGGGAAGCTGTCATGTTCTGAGAAGGAGATAGGAATTTTCTATAATGTAACTTTCTCAAAGTTCAAAGTCCATCATTGGCAAGAAACTCCTTGGGTGTTTTCCTTGCTGTGTTTGGCTTGCATTTTCACTTGAGAGGTGGCCACCAAATACACTATGGGTGACTATAGCTCACTGGTTATTCTTTCAACTAAAACAACAGCACATGAAATAAGCTGCTGCCTGACTTAGGAGCTGTTCAGCTCCTCCTAAGGACAGTCTCCACTTTATTTCTCTCAGAGAATATTAAAAATGCATATGCTCAAGTAGAGACACAGAACAATTTGTAATTTTTACTGCTTCATTAAGCAATTGTTTGGGACTCAAAGCACACGGCAGCCGTGAGCAGAACAACTAGTCGGGTGTAGTGTGTGACCAATATTGTCGTTCGGTTAAGTCTCCCTAGCTTTCCCATCATTGCTGTGTGTCAGCAACACAAATGTCAACAAAGGAAAAAGGCAAATGGTGCAGATCTTGGTGAAAGCGGTTTTGAGCTCCTGTGTCCCCTGAAATCGTCTAGACACTCATGTGCTAAGTGTATCGGGGTTCCTTTTCCTCTATCTCCTTGCTAACATTTAGCATACTTTGACATTTTTATAATAGCCATCATAACAAGTGTGCTGGTATCTCCGAGGAGTTTTGATTCACCCAGATGCCTGGTGATGCTAAGCAGCTCTTTGTGTATCTGTTGGTCATTTTTATGCTTCTTGGAGGAAGGTCTTTGCAGATCCTTCACCCATTTTTTTTTGGGGGGGATGGGTAACTTTTTATCGATTCTTTGTGGATTTCACAACAGGCATCCTGATCCCACTCATCTCTCCAAACTCTCGCCTCCTTCATCTACATTTGTGAGGCCCCTGCAAACAAAACAAAATCTAAAAGTATATATCTTTTCTTGTAAGTGTTCATTGTAATGGATTGTTGGTCTGGCTTGAGGCCTCTGGCTTTACTTCCCTGTGGATACTGGGCCCTCACTGGGACTCCTGGATCTCCTGTTGTTGTTTTGTGTCAAGGAGACCCTGTAGCATTGGATGTGCAGATCCAGCCCCTTCATACACTCCAACAGTTCACAGAAGAGATGGATGTTGGAGTGGGCTAATCATAGCCCTGGTTCTGGGCCTGGGTGGCAGCTGGGTTGGTCAGCCCACCACTCTCCCTCATCGTCACCACAGGGGTGAGCTCTCCCGCACTGCCCAAGCAGTCCAATGCAGTAGGTGATCAGGAACAGGGGCATCAGTTCTGAGCCCATGCCCTTGGGTTGGCTCACCTGCACTCACACCACCAGGGCCAGCTCTACTGTTTTTGTCCAGGACTTCGTCCCTTTTTTAAACTGAGCTGTTTGCCTTTTCTATTACTGACCTGTATATTTTCTTTACAGTTGTATGTTAGCCACTTATCAGACATGTAGTTTACAGATACCATTTTCTCAATCCATAGGCTTCCATTTCATTTTGTTGCATTAGAAATTAAAATGAATAACTAGAGAAATTATAGTAATGCATATTATTAATGCTTATTGCTCCCTATGCAAGGAGACATCTATTCCATTTGTAATAGAATAAAAGGGTAATACTTGCAGAGCTTAAAAAATATTGATACTGAAGAAAGAGGACTTTCTTTGCTTGCTTATGACTTATGAGCTGTATCTACTGCTATAGTAACAGAGATGTGGGCACAATTTTTCCCAAAAGATAGAATGATCTTTCCTTGTACCATTTTCTAAATTCTGGCCAATGAGTATAAACCAATGATACTTACATGAAATCCAGGATATAGTAACCACGGTTTCTTTAAATATTTGGATGGCTAATTTGATTTAGATAATCCTGACTGACTTTCACTTTGTTATATTTATCTGAAGAAAATAAAGGTTTTGGCCTTAAAGGAACCTGTAAAGGATTTTAAAACAAACGTTACTCTTATATAGAAAAATGAGTTTATAAAACCCTAGGAATAGTAGTGTCAGATTAAGAAAAGCTAGACCAAACTAATTTCAAAGTATTTTTTCTGGAGTTATGTATAGCTTTCCCCCATAGATCGCCATCATAATAGAATATGTAATCAGAAGTGATGGTGGACATTCATTTAGCGTCTTTTGTCCAGATGTTTCTCTAGATATTTATGAATGGATGTTTCTACATGTAGCCATTCTTAGCTCAGCCTATGTGTATGTGACAGTTCCTCATGTCAACAATGCATTTCAGTATGTGTGACAGGGAAGAAAGAGTCATCCTGTTTACCCTCTCTTGTGCTGTGTGTCATACAGGGCTGAGGCAGTATTTCCTTCCTCACCAGTCATAGCCAGAGCACAGGATGCCATTGTGATTTTAGTTTAAATACCTTGGTGTTGTGAGGGTGGGATGAGGAAACCAGAGTGTGCCTAGGGTATTCTGGGGGCCAGGGACACTATGTCTTTTGTATGTTTCTGTTCATTGCACCTCCATAAGAACCCATCATGATGAGGCAGATTGCTGTCAGCGCCATATTAACAGCTAAGAAATGAATCTTGCTAGAGATCACAAAGCTAGAACATGCCATGATCATGTTTGCTCTTGACCATCTGTGACATCAGAATGTAAGGTGCCTTGAAGTTTCTTTCACATTAGCCACAGTCACAACCCTGTAGGCAGAACATTGCCCAGAAGTCTTTCTTTTTTTCTAGCACTCTGTGGAATCCTATCCACCTGGCTGGCTTCCTTCTCCTTGATACTGGTGGCCCAGGGTCTCACTATACTACTATACTCTAGTTGCTCCTGTATCTCAGATAATGCCTTATCCCTTCCTTGACCCCACACCCAGCAAAGACATCATTTCTACCTCCCAGTCTTCCTAAGTTAGTGCTTTCTAAGGATCATCTCCTTTCTCTTAAGCCAGCCTGACACTGTGCCTGCTCATACTCTGAATCTGCCTCTGAGGCTACTCACCCATATGTCAAACAGAGTGATATTTGTCATGTCTGTCTTTGATCTGTGAATTCTTGTCACTAAATAGAAAGCAGATCTCCTGGGTTTTATGGCTGTTGTCCTGGGTATTTTTATTTGACCAGTTTTGTTGTTCTTGTCTTTCTGTTCTCTCTTGTACTACTTCTAGTCAGTCTGCCTTGTGATGGATCTGGTTCACAACCACTTGTGAGACCCATTGACTTCTGATGACTTTCCTGCTCAGATTGTCTTGATAGCTTGAAATTCAAGGTAGTGTGGTATTTTTACCATAGAAATTGGCAAAGGATAAAAATTAGTTCTGATAACCCCCAAAGTAGGTGGTTGGTAACTGTTTATCAGCACGATTCTGCTTCACTGTATCCTGATACGTGTGGGATTTTCTAGAGGAACCATTCTGAATGAGTTTTGCATTCAGTTGATGTATTCTTCCTGAATATTTGCACCTCCCCATTACACCCAAACATAAGCGCACAGATACCTTCTCACTGCTTGTCTATGCCATTCTTTCCAGTATCTGTCTTCAGGTCTGAAGCCACTTCAGTGCCGATGCACACATGATTTCTGAAAATGAATACTTTAATGCAGAGCGGATATCAAAGGCTTCCAAGTCCTCAACTAAACCCATTGCATTTTCTATTACTGTGATAAAGGCTACTTATAGATAGAAGAGTAATTTTGGGGTTATAGGTCCATGGGATTGGGGTCCATAATGATATTGGTAACATTACAACAGATGGTAGACATGGAGGCTGGAGCTGGAAACTGAAAGCTTTTATCTTGAACCACTAACAGGGAGCAGAGAGAGCAAATTCAAATAGGGCAAGTCTTTAAACTGTCAAAACTCACCCTCAGTGACATACTACCTCCAACAAAGCCATACCTCCTAAGCCTCCCCAAACAGGGTCACCAACTGGAAACTAGGCATGCAAATGTGGGAGACCATGGTGAGGGGACATTTATCATTCAAACAACCACACATATCATCTTGTTTTCTTCCTCCAACCCCTATTTCTGTGAATGGTTCTACCATCTACCTTCTACCTAATCCAGAGTTGGTATGAACCCTGGATCCTGAGCTGTGCTAGCTGCAATAAGACATCATTAAAAAAGCTTACCATTTCACAGGCTTGTCCCCCAGATGGCAGCATGAAGGAGATGGGGGTTTGGGATGATTCTTTGGTGTTCGTTTTGGTTCTTAGAATGTTAAAATTTCTACGCTGACATTCCCAGGGTCTTTATGGTAAGGAAAGGGAGGAAGTAACTTCTGATAAATCATGTATCTTTTATCTAAAGTGCCAAGCCTTTCAAGAGTTCTTCTATACGTACATATACTTAATCTCATAGGTATTTCTGTGTGGTAGACAGAAACTTCAATTTTTCTTTTCTTTCTTTTTTCATGCTGGAGAAAATGAGCCTCACTTAACTTAAGTTGCTTATCCAAGTACACTCATCAAGTAGGCGGGATAAGATATAGGACCTGGTGAAGCACATGTTTCAAAGCCTCTGGTCATTTTGTTAGTCTTGGGTGCCTCTGGCTCGGTATATGCATATACCAAGGGAACATAGCCAACTGAACATCTGCAATAAGATCCACAGAAACCTTACCTTGTGCAGGAGCTCCAGAGGTCCAGACTTAACAAACAGTATCTCTATATTCTCCTCTTCTCTAGCACCAAGATTACCCACAATGGACGCATGGAGCCTGCCCCCCATTGATATAGCTGATGGATAGATGGATTCAAGGCTCATTAGCATCTTTTAAAATTTTAGGTAGAATGGACTTCACATTCTTGAAGATGATTGCTAAAGGCATGGATGATTTCCACAGGTGGTCTTCACTGAAATCATTTGCCAGTATGCAGATGCTCACTCTATGACTAATGGTTCAGGAAAAGGGGTCATTAGTCAGGCCAGGAGCCTGGTGGCAGTTTCATTTAGAGGAGAAACGATCTCTTCCATAGATGATAGGGGATAGGAAGGAAGCACGGGCAAGATCTTTCCAATATCCACCCTTCAAACAATGAGCTGTTTTTGAACAAAAATAGTCATGTCATGAAGTGTCCTTTGAAGCTTCATCCTTTGCTGTAGTGTTCCTACTTTGGGAGCTGATATTTAAACAAAGACTAGTAATGATGAAGAAATAACAGGCAGAAGCCAGTGGTAAGAGGAGAGTGGAGAGAGAGAGAGAGAGAGAGAGAGAGAGAGAGAGAGAGAGAGAGAGAACAAGGAAACAGATTTCAATGTGCAGTTAGGGAGTTTATTATGGTGTCCTGAGAAGATTTGTTTTATTATTTTAGTGTGTGTGTGTGTGTGTACACCATGTCTATGTACATGCTCATAGAGGCCAGAAGAAGATGCTGGATACACTGGTACTGAGTCACAGGGATTAGAAGCCACTTCATGTGGATGCTGGGAACCGAACTCAGATCCTCTAGGAGAGCAGCAACTAAAAGGCCAAGTCACCTTTCAGCACCAGTGAAAAGCTTTTGCAAAGCATCTAAGCAGGGACTGGTATAACCTAATTTACCTGGTGGATACAAATTACAGGAAGGAGAATGGTACAGCTTAGGAGCCCCTTCTGTGGCCTTGGGCTAGGTGGTGATGTTGAGGGTGGGAGGATGGATTTGAGATGTTTGGTGAAGGAGAGAGAAGATTCAAGCCTCTGTCTTCAGCCACTGTGTGAATGTTAGTGTGATCTACTGAGATGGAGGAGAGAGAAAGGGTGGTGAGGAAATAGCTTCTGTTTTGTTCTCCCTATGGTCTTGTAGCCTCTGCTCGACTCCTCTCTAAGCAGGTTACCTAGGCACTATTGGATGTCCCTAAAGCTGGATAGTTCTTCCAGATATAAGCCTGGGCTCTGCTTTCCTGCTATGTCCATCCATGTGGACATTATTTCTCTGGAAACACATGGATTACATCCACTGTTTTTTCAGACACTTGTGCCAAATATCTGAATACCCAAGATGTTTGGAATTGCTTTAAAACATTGAAATTTTAAATAAGCTTGATAGGATGCCATTAATTAGATCATACTATATACACACAGGCTTAGCTACACTGAGTTTGGAATCTCTGTATTATGTAGCCTTATTTTGATTGTGAGCCTAGCCTTGAACAGCTGAGCCATGGCTCCAGCCCTTATGTAGTCTTCTTTTAACATACTTAATTTACGACTTCCATGTAAGGCCTTTCATGTAGTTCTCCTTCCTGATTTTCACTATAATACAAGTTTTTTTACAGAGTTTCGAAGACAGGAACAAATGCGTGGATTTAAAAAGCAAAGAGCTCTCAGCATTTCACTACCCAGAGACATCAACAACTAAGTATTTGGCTTAGAACCTTTTGGTTTTCCTTCTCCAACTTTTTTTTTTTTTTTTGCCTTATAAGGCACAGTATTTGTAATATACTTTTCTGCTTCATCTTATCGCCTGCACTTTAACATATGTTTACAGAACATTACCTTAAAGGGATTCTACAGAACATTTTCATAATTATCAGTATTTGTTGAGTATTCTTTTAGTCAATAAGATGACAGTTCCTCTCCAGAAGTTCAGTGACTTAATACTTGATGTAACTTTATGAACACTGTGATAAATGTCTTTGATGATAATAATTCTTTCCATAATTTGGTCAGTGTGCTGAAGAAGGCTACAAGCTGGAAGTGTGGATATTTCAAAGGGTTTTAGCACAAAGTATGGGTACCAGGAAGCTTTCAGCAGCCCTGGGCAGCTGGTCCATTAGAATAAATGTGAAGGCCAGTGGCCACACCCTAGTCTCTGTTAAGTGCTGTCATTGGAAGGAACATCAGTTGCTGTTGATAGTCTCCTCTACACTCAGGCTTTGCCAGGGGAAGATATAAACATCTTTGTTTGTTTTTATATTTGTGAGTCACTAAATCTCTTCTTCAATTTATCTGCTTTTGCCCTTACCTCTTTATATGTCCATCTCTTGTTTTTAAGATGCACCCTGCCCTTCATACCCTTGTTCCCTCTCTTTCCATACTATAACATTAGGCATAGAAATTTTTCTCATACCTTGAGGACCAACTGACTAGAACCTTAGCTGTTTACGTTTTGGGCATGTGGCACACTGAAAATCAAAGCTACAACACGTTCTACAGAGGAGACATATTCAAATAGCTATAGTTTTCCTCCAATGTTGTACACAAAATCTTCAAAGGAGAGTGTTGTTTGAACACATCTGAGGGATTCACATTGACAGATATCCATATGGTGACAGAGCCATGAAGTGACCTTAGTATTAAGAATCCACAGAGGCTCTTGAAATAAAGGATCAGTTTGATGGCAAAGGATATTTGCTGAGTCACCTGCACTGTCCTTTGCGATCTTCATACAAAGGAGGACTTCATTTCCATGTAAATGACAGGGTGGAATTAATGAGGAGATCTGGGGAGTTTACACCTTGCAATTGAAACATCTTCTCTAGCTGCTTTCCACCAGGCTTACAGGACTGCGTTTGTATATTTTTAACATACAAATGCACCCCAAATTTGCATAGTCAGTGTTTTTATAGTTCTAGAAATACTTTCCTACCATCACAGGAAAGGAACAAAACATCCTTCAAAGGCCTGATTTCCATGCATTTAGGCCATAAAAAAGAAAAAGGTTCAGACCCATTGCCAAAGATTTAAACACAAGTAGTTCTTAGAGTTCAAGCATTTGCAATCTGTGGCACTGGGAAGGAGAGGAATGCACTTTGCCCTCTTTTTAGAAAACAGGTGGCTACTGAGCTCACAGATGAGCGCTCATGTTTTGACTATTGACTAGGTAGCACACTGAGTGTGTCAGGGAATATGAATAATGGCAAGAATGGGCTAAAGTCTTAGATCTTGTGGTGTATAGAGAGAGGAAAAACAAACAAACAAAAAAACCTGAATGAACATGCAACAGATCTGGCCCTAAAATTCAACCTTGCATTTTATCATTTCTTCTTATGGAAATTATTTGAATTCTCTGACAGTCTCCTAATTGAAGTGTCCATAGTTGAAGATTCTTAAGAACTGCCTGGCCCAGAAATTGATGATTAGATGAGATATTATAGATGAACCAGCCAGCAGAGTGCTGGAAACACTGTGCTATTGTCATTGATACTACTATATTGGTGCTAAGGGTATTGGTATAACTGTTGCCATTATAGATTATAGTTGGAAGAAAAACAATGGATGTGGGACAATAAATGTTACATAAAAATCTTAAGTGGTTATTGCCTTTGTTATCTGAAAATACCAGAAAATGTCACACGTGTACTGAAGGTTTTCTAAAATTGATTAGAATTTCATGATCTTAGAGTTGACTGTTGCAGATCCAGATCCAAAATTGTCTGTGCTACGCTGCAGCAGCACCCTTCGTCATAGAGGAAGGTGGGGCTTATGTCATCCCTACTCTACTCAGAGGAGCTTAATGACAGTTCAGCACTTCTAGACGGTAGGAAGCCATTGTTACCAGTGATCTAGCCACTGATGTGTTGCTCTTACTCCAGGGGGATAGTGTCACACCCATGCCATTATAAGGGGCTCTGGTTAAACCAAGTGGGTCACAGAGCACAAACAAAAACAAAAAGACATGATGTAGTTGATGGGCAGAAGGCTTGATCGATAGGGAAGAAGTTAGATGTAGGGTGGGGCTGAGGGATGAATGTAACCAGAATGTACTATATATATGTATGAAATTGTCAGAGTACATTTAGAACAATTATCTGTGCTACCTTCGCTCCCCTTAATAGTCATTAATCTCCCACCTCTGTATCTGTATTCTTTCAGTTATCAGGTAAACATTTTTCAATTCATTCACATAGCATATCATTAGCTTCTACCAATTCCAAAGCTAAGACTATGATCAGCTAAAAACTAAAACCATTGGAAGAGATTTTCCCACCTTGCTGTAACTCGCTTACCTGGTAGCCTCACCAAAAGATTTGGTAAAGGCCTCAACTTATGAATTTCTTTTGTCCTCTGAGTATAAATGGAACTTTTTTTCATGGAACAACCTCCATATGGAACCTCTTATTTGGGCCCAAATCTATGATGCTATACCATGGTTATTCATATTTAGCTCAGCATAAACTATCTCTTATTCTCAGTGGAGTAAGAACTGTGTTTTATATTTGGCTTTTTGGTCTATACTCCTGTACTGGAACCCAACAGGGCAGACTAAACATCAGAATGGAGCCAATCACACAAAAGCTCCATACCACCAAGATGAAATAGCTGAATATTTGGCCTTCTGAGATACAGAGAGAAACAAGAGATAAATGGTTAGATTTCCCAAGTGAGCTATTTTCAACAGGCAAAATAATGACATTCCCTGTGTCTTCCATCCTTACACCATTTAAATCCTTATTAAAAGTGACTAGTGGTGATCCAGTGTTAGCCAATAAGTAGCTGCCTTTTATTATATGTCTCCTTCTTACAAGGAAAGCACCTTGAGAGTTCAAATCTGCTCCATGTAATTTTATTTCTACTTTATTTAGTCTTCATCTGCCTATAAAACCAGCCTTTTCTGTTGGGCCAAGTGGAACACACATCCTATTCCTTGGAATGACTTAATCACCCATCCTAAGATGGAAAATAAAGCCAATTGAGATCTTTAAATTAGCATGACATTTTGTTCATTGTTGGAGGAAGCCTTAGATTTTATGTGATCTATATAATAACAGATATCTGCAACTATAACATGGAAGTCTTCTGTACTGCTACCACTGCTTCTTTGCTAAGAAAGCTGACACTGAGAGGCTGAAACCAGCCCCTGATGCTCAAAGGAAATGGAGAGACCATCGAAGGTTTTCATGAGCTAAGGATCAGCTTGATCACACTTGGTCACACTCAGGACAGCTGTGGTGACGGCTCAGGAACAGCTCAATGTGCACTTTGGGAAGCATGAGATCTGCTCAAACCCTGGCATCTTACTTCTGTCCTGCAAGACCCAGGACGTTCAGGAGACTTAGAACGAAGACCGCCAACCTTGTTCAGTCCTCACTCCCCAGTTGCACCATATGGAAGTTGAGACCTTGCCCCACCCACGCTGATCTCTAACCCAGGTCTGGGTTGAAACACTCACTCTTTGCATCATAGCTGTTGACTCCTAACAGCCAGAGTGAACTTTCCTCCAGTGGTCCATAGATTCTGTAATATCTATTTACGAGTGTTTACTCTCGGCCTGCCATTAGCAGAAACACACAATGATGTGGTCTTCCTTCTTGTGTCTTTTAACCACAGACCACATTCTATTTGCTTTGAACATTTAATAATGAAGCAAGCCTAGAATCAAATGGATGCAGGCAGAGAGAATCATGAGGTGGTGTAGATTAGGAGAAAGTGGTGTTCTGAAAGGTAGGCTAATGCTGTAAAGAAGTCCACCAGTGTGAGTGGGAAAGGAGCACTTTGAATAACAGCTTAAAAGAGGGTGGGGAATTGGTAGGGAATAAGTTGGGAAAAGGTGTGGGAAGTGTTTTCTTGAATTCAGACTCAATCAATATTATTTCTTAAAAATTAAACATATCTGCACCTCAAGGACATATCTACATTTTGAAGCAGCAGAATTAAGGGCTTGGTTGAGGGTGTCATTGAGTAGTAGAGTGTCTGTCTTGAGGGTGGCAGAGGCTTAGCAGGAAAATAATTGAAAAAGGCTTAGTATTTTTATTATGGAGGAAGCTCTGAGGAGCTACAGAGTGGTTCAGCATTTCTTTTTGGAGTTGTAGAATGTAAAATAAAGTGTTGATGAAAAGGTGGTTTTTAATGACAGATCATGATTTTTAATGACAGGACATTATTACAAAAGAATTTGAAATGAAGCACTGTGGGAAATTGGGGGAAGTGAACCAGTCTCTTTTCTCTTCTGGACCTGTCACTTGATGTAGCACTTATTGCTCTCAATAGGGAAATAAAGCTTTTTTTTTATTTTTCAAAAAAAAGGCACACAATAATGTGATATCATACTTATGCCATTAGATAACAACTAAAATAAAGGAAGGATAGTGTGGAAGGATAATAGGCTATATTTTTAAGCAGATAGACATAGTTCCTGACCTTAAGAAATGTATGTAGAGAAAATGTCTTCTCAGGATATAATGCAGTGTACGGACAACCTAGACTCTCAAAAACATTTATTCTAATGTTGTTATTGTCACTGAAATTAGGAACAAACTCAGTGCTTAAAAACTCAGGAAATGAAGCCTGGTGTTGGTGGCACACACCTCTAGTCCCAGCACCCGTGAAGCAGAGGTAGGTGGATCTCTGAGTTTGAGGCTAGCCTAGTCTACGAAGTAAGTTCTGGGACATCCAGGGCTACACAGAGAAACCCTGTCTCAAAAAACCAAACATCAACAAAATGTAAACACCATCATCAATAACAAAAACTTCAGGAAATGGTTACTGATATCATAAAATGAATATAGACATTGAACAAAGTATTTGTGAGGAGAGTGTGTATTCTGCTCTAAGTTGTTGTTGTTTAAATATGAAATGTCCCTTAAAGGCTTATGTTTTTGAATACTTGGTCCCCAGATTGGGGTGGACATTGTAGTTTCTTAGCCTGTCTACTGTTCTTGACTGATGAAGCAATGAGAGCAGCTGCCTCATGCTTCTGCCTCAACCCCTTGCCTACCATAATGAAGAGTTCTTTCAGATTGAAGGTAAAGAAGCCCTGCCTTCTACAAGCTGCTGTTGCCCGGGATTTTGTCAGAGCAAAGAGAAAAGTGACCTAACTAATCATAGTGGACTGCACATTTGTGTGTGTTAATTCATCGCTGTGAGGCTAGCAATGAGGAAGGGGAAAGACATCCACTTCGGGATAGTAATAGATACGCAATGGGTAGGTAGCTAGGTGACGGACTGTATAGATAGATAGTAATGATAGTTAGATGATTGACAGGTAGACATATGATAGATACATAGATAATAGATAGATGATTGATAGGTAGGTGGTAGATTTATAGATGAGAGATACATAGAGACATAGATAGATGGTAGATGATAAATAGATAAATGATAGCTTGAAGTAACAGAGATGACAGGTATATTAGATATATTAGATAGACATATAGATACATTGATTGATAGATGATAGATAGACAGACAGACAGACAGATAGATAGATAGAAGATAGACAGATAGATGATAGATTTTTGACTGTGTGGTAAGATCATGATGCACCTTACTTTTTCCTTTGCAATATTTCCTTCTCAGTCTAACAAGAATTTTCCTTCTCAGTAGACTTACTTTTGATTAGGCTCTGTGATAATACCCATCTCTTCATGTGATTGTTATCATACCGATTAGGGGTGAAGACAACAGAGCAGCCATGGTGGTGCACAGCTGGGATTCAAGGTTGGAAATTCCTGTTCCAGAGTCCCTCATTTCTTTGCCACATTGAGCCTTTAGAGGGTTCGGGAATCTGGCTTTAGAAGCAGGCACACAAAGCAGAGATCTCCATGGCTAGGAGCTTATGCCTTGTTCTTCAGCTGGAGGGCTTAGTGAGAGCCACCATCATGGCTTCTATGGAAAGAACACTTGAGAATTCTAGGTTTCAATCCAGAGGTCAATCATGTGCATTTAAAATATTTTCCAAAGTGTGTACTCTTTCAATCATTTTTCAGCACAATTTTTGAACAATGTGAGTGTAAATTACCTGGCCTGTGTATATTTTAAACGACTGTCTAGTCCATGGATTTTTTTTTTTAATTACTAGAAACTTTGCAAAATAAGATTTATTTTTTTTTCAGTTTGTTTCCTCTGCTGAACTGGATTGACCTTGCTTTTTTTCTTCTTTCTTCTTTGACATTCTTAGTTGCATTTGTTGTATAGTTTTCTTGACTTTTCCTCATTATCCAATAAGTCCCCCGAGGTCAGGAAATCATATTTTATACTTGGGAGGAGATATTTGAAAGGTAAAGGCTTAGGTTCTCACCCAGCAGTTGGGATTTGGGGCGTGGGCTACTTACTCTATTCTATTTTATATCTGTTGACTATGGGTCAAAAATTACACATGGAGTAGAATTATAAAGATGACTTAGAAACATTTGGAAATATTATAGTTAAGTTTAACTATAACTCACCAAACCCATGGAATTAGACAAGTCCCCCCAAAATGCCCATCATTGGACTTTAACAGACAAGAGTATTGGAATTCCGCTTTGGTCCTCATGGCCTCTTGGAGAAGCCGGAGGTGTGTGTGGGGGGAAGGCCTTGGGTTCTAAGACTTTATGATGCTGTAGGTTGCATCTTTGCAGGTGGCATTTAATTGGAAAGTGGTCTATTTAAAATGTCATCTAGTTTTCTTTTGTAGAGGCCCACTTGAAAATGGGAAGTTGGGCTCTGTGACCCACTGGCTTTCTTCTGTTTTGAAGTTTTTGTTGCTTCTTGAGTCGAGGGTAAATGCAAAGCTTAATTTTCAGCACAACTGATATTTGTGGAGGACTTTAGAATTTACAAAACATTTATCACACACCCCATCCTGTCTTAAGGAAGGGTAAAGAGGAGAAAGTCTCCATTCAGTCTAGGTGAGAATACATAATGCATAACACATCTTGGATTTTTTCTTTTCTATCTGGGTTAGTTATGTTCGAGTTGAAAAGTAATGTTCTCATTCAAAGGTAGCTGTGTGAGAATTAGAATCTTATTCACATGTGACAACTTCTCCAGGATCTGCAAACACCTGTTAAGACGGTATCCACATGATAGATAATGATATTCAATGAGTTGTTTCACCAGGTGGGAGGATTTGAATAAGCCATGTCATCATCTAATTTAAATATGTGCTTTTTCCACTTCCGATAGTCAAGAGAAAATACTGACTGTTCTGTGAATCCACTTGTTTTTCCTATGGGCTAAAACAGGCCTTAGAGCACTAACTGTGTTAGTATGCTTTCCCTGGAAATGCAAGTCTGTTCAGAAATGTCAGGGCTAGCTATGGTCATGCCTGCCCTGAATTTTAAAAACTGTAATAGCTGAATCTTTTCTGCAGGGGCCAAAAAAAAAAAAAAAAAAAAAAAGGTATTCTATAATTTTCCTTAGAGACGTGGGTAGATAAGGCCGGGCATATGTGGTGTGCCCAATCAAAACACAATTTCACAGGTTCTGAGTTCGCATGAAATTTGGACTATCTCCTGGATCCTAGGTTTGAGTGTGCATGCACAAACAGGGAAATGCTGCTATGACCAAGCCAATACCCTCAGATGCTCCACTGGTCCACTGATCCAGGCTGTGTTACTGGTGCCCATCTTTCCCCCCTTGGAGCCAGCATCTGAAACCAGGGAAGCCCCAGATGCTGCCACTTGAAAAGGGGGTCCCTGGTCACACTCCGGCAAGGTGGAACATTCACCTATCATGCCAAGATCTATTGTTTTCTTATACACAGTGTTCTTCACACCAGCACTGCAATGCACTCTGTAGTCTTGGTAAGTTGGGTTCTTTGCTGAGACTGAGATAGACTAAGTAAGTTAGGTCACGAAACTTGTTGATACAGGACAGAGGCAGGATTTGACATAATTATGATGGACCTGAGGGTCCATCCATGCTTTAACCACTGTGTTGTTCTAGAGCCACATAGTCCAAGCTACGGGGTGGGTGTGGCTTCCTCCCCCACCCCCAGTGCTGAACTTCTCTGTTGTTTATCATGAATTCCCAAATACAGGGTCAGTGACTAGGCAAGATGAGACTGAAAGTATTGTTATCATTTATATTTCTATCTATTTGTTTGGTTTGTTTCTGTTCATTTGTTTATTTGGAGGAGGCAGGGTCTCACATGGCCCAAGCTGGCCTTTAATTCACTATGTGGCCAAGGGCAACCCTAGAATTTTTTTTAAAATTTTATTTCAAATTTTATTTTTTTGCGGATATTTGTGTTTCAGTTTTACATATCAGCCATGGGTTCCCCTGTCCTCCCCCCTCCCACCCTCCCACTCCCGCCCCTGCCTTCCCCCCAGTCCCTTCCACTCATTCCCATCTCCTCCAGGGCAAAGACTTCCCTGGGGATTCAGCTCAACCTGGTGGATTCAGTACAGGTAGGTCCAGTCCCTTCCTTCCAGGCTGAGCAAAGTGTCCCCACATAAGCCCCATGTTCCAAACAGCCAGCTCATGCACTAAGGACAGGTCCTGGTCCCACTGCCTGGGTGTCTCCCAAACAGTTCAAGCTATTCAATTGTTTCTCTTATCCAGAAGGCCTGATCCAGCTGGGGGCTCCACAGCCTTTGGTTCATAATACATGTGTTTCCATTAGTTTGGCTATTTGTCCCTGTGCTTTTTCCAATCTTGGTCTCAACAATTCTCGCTCATACAGTCCCTCCTCTTTCTCTACAATTGGACTCCTGGAGCTCCACCTGGGGCCTGGCTGAGGATCTCTGCATCCACTTCCATCAGTTATTGGATGAGAGTTCCAGCATGACAGTTAGGGTGTTTGGCCATCCGATGACCAGATTAGGTCAGTTTGGGCTTTCTCTCCACCATTGCCAGTAGTCTACAGTGGAGGCATCACTGTGGATTTCTGGGGGCCTCTCTAGCATTTTGCTTCTTCCTGTTCTCATGTGGTCTTCATTTATCATGGTCTGATATTCCTTGTTCTCCCTTTCTGTTCTTGTTCCAGCTGGGATCTCTTGCTCCCCTAAGCTCTCTTTCCCTCAAATTTTGCCCCTCATTATCCCCACTCACGTCCAGGTTATTCTATCTCATCCATTTCTCTGTCATTGGGCGATCCCTGTGTCTTTCTTAGGGTCCTATTTTCTAGGTAGCCTCCCTGGAGTTGTGTTGCAGTCTAGTCATCTTTGTTTTACATCTAGTATCCTCCTATGAGTGAGTACATACCATGTTTGTATTTTTGAGTCTGGGTTACCTCACTCAGGATGATTTTTATCTAGATCCATGCATTTGCCTGCAAACCTCATGATGTCATTGTTTTTCTCTGCTGAGTAGTACTCCATTGTGTATATGTACCACATTTTCTTTATCCATTCTTCAGTTGAAGGGCATCTAGGTTGTTTCCAGGTTCTGGCTATTACAAACAATGCTGATTTACAACCCTAGATTTTTGATCCTCCTGCCTCCCTTGACCAAATGCTGGAACTGCAGGCATGTGCCACCATCCCTGACTGTGTCTATTTGCATTCAGGCTCACTTGTAAAGATTTACATAGTTGTGATCACAGCACATATGCATAAGTTCATGTCCTACATTGTCATTTAAGGTCCTTTCTGTGTGACCTTCTTCTGACCTAGATGTCAGGTTTATCTCTAGTCTGGACAACTTGCCTCATTTTGGCTCTGCCACTGCTGGATTTTGCGGGTGAGTTCCTTGATTCCCAGTCCCCAGCTATTCATCTGGGAAGTGATTGTATGACTTTCCTTCTGATAGTGTGTGTGCGTGCACGTGCACGTGCGTGTGTGTGTGTGTGTGTGTGTGTGTGTGTGTGTGTGTGTGTGTTTCACAGACCTGTTTGTACAGAGCTGGGATCATATCCAGATGGAGCAGCTTTCTCGCCTATATATTGAGGGTATAAACTCCTCATCATTTAATTAAGGAAACACATGTGATCTCATAGCATTGTTTTGGGTACATACAAAGCTAAAACTTTGAACAACCTGTCTTTTTAGTTTAAGATATCTCCCACGGCTGGGTTGGTGTGGACCTGTGTTCTAAATTAACTAGCAGCTCACCTCTGTCCACAACTAATCATGATACATCGCTTAACTTCAATTGTGAGCCATTCATTACCTTGGGAAAATGAATTAGCTTGCTCAGCCTCAGTTTCTTCATACATAGCGAAGCTAATTCCCACCAAAGTGGGTCACAATTCTGCTTACATCGAAGCTTGTGCATCAAGTGCTGGAACACAAGATGCTCAGAAACACTTTGCCCACTGCTTGTGTGAACTTTCTAGTCCCCTGTGGGCATGGGGCATTTGCAGTTTCTTCTTGGCAGGACACACACGGGAAAGGTGATATTGATTGCTTGTGAGAATCTCTGAGCAACACAGAGCAAAACCCACCTTCCCTTCGATGCAGGGAAGAGGGCTAGAAAGGACAGGGAAAAGCTCCTCCAGAGGTGCAGGCTCCAAGAAGTGCTTTTAGAGGAAACTCTTCCAAGATGCATGAAGTATGCTTCCACTATTTATTTTTCACTCCACATGGAAGGCTGAATCATTTATTAGCATTAATGGAAAACAGATTAATGTCCTTTTGCCCACACTGGAGCTGTGTGCTTTGCCAGACAAAGAGACAGGTTTATAATCTCAGGTTGCCCTGGTCAGTCTATAGCAAGGTGCTTCCCCTGGTGTGTTCCTCAGGGGACAATGAACTTCATGTGTTCATTTGGGTACACAACAAGAAGTGTGCCACAGCCCCAACAAGACCTTCCTCCAAAGACCTTCACTGTAGTTTTCACAAAAGTGGGTCTTTGTCTTTAAAGGCCAAAAGGAAGCCACAAGTTTGCTTGTGCAATGAAGTTTAAAAGTGGCTTTTCCAGATGTAGAACTACACAGTGTCAATATGGCTCAGTGCACATGTAGAGAGACTTGTGCTGGAGCCCAGCAGAGTGGTGATGATAAGTTTGAGAGTCTGCATCTGTTGTTGGCTTATCTCCATTTCTATTTTCTTCTAATAAGAGAGAGGGTCAGCCTCTCCCAGCATTGGAGATGGAATGTGCCTCTCCCTACAAAGTTTAGATCCTGTATTTCCAAGTCAGAAAAATGCCAAGTTGGGAGAGTGCATGTAGTCTGAGAAGATGCTAAAGTATTTTAGCTGTTCATATGACAAGACTGTGCTTTTCCTTAAAGGAAAAGTGAGTCCAACTTCTGTGATTGGACTTTTTCTGTATCTAGCCATGCTGAGATGCTGTGAAAGTAGCCTTCTTCCTACCTTCTAAGGTCTCCCCATCTCTCCTACACATTTTCCATTTTCCAGAAAGTATGCACATATACTAAGATAAGCCAGTATAATAAACATTGGAAGTTGAAAGGAGAACTATACATGTTTGCCTAATGAACCACCCCAAAGTGTGGTAGCTTGGAATAAGAGCTATTTTATTTGCTCATTATCCTGTGCCTTACCACCTTTCTCTGTCCTGAGTCAAGTAATCATTTCGTTCTTGTCAAATGTCTCTTAGATGGCTGCTATATTTGGGGATGGATGAGGGTATTAACCTCAGGCACATGGCTTACTCTTGGTATTGGGTGTTTGTTGGGTCACATGTCTTCATCAACTTAGCCCACATAAAAGTAGAATTCTAGAAAAGCAATACTAGCTTGCAAATGACTTTCAAGTCTCTATGTTAATCCTGTTTTCTAATATTCTATAGACTACAACAAGTCATGTAGTCAAACCCTGAGTGCTCACAGAGAAAGACTGTGCTGAGGCATGGATAAAGAAGGTGTCTAGGGGGCAATTACTTTATCAGTCAAATACAGGCTTTCACTTGAATAAAAACAATTACCATTTATTTTATTTTGTGTGTGCATATGGTGCTAGGATTAAAACCTAATATCTTTCCTATGCTAGGCAGGTGCTCATCATTGAGCAGAACTTCTAGCCCTTCATTGAAGTTCTTTAGGACATACTATGTGCTTAGTATAGGGTTTGGTACTTCACATGTGTCATTTTATTAACTATGCATGATAAGTCCCCAAGGTGGGTATTAGTATTTCAAATGTTCTGAAGCTATTTGAGTTGCTTAAATTCATACTGGGAGTTAATGGTCAAGGTTTTCAGACTAAGCTGAAGAAATCCAGAGACCATTTCTCTGTTCTCTTCCCTGCCTTGCTACAGGTCTGAACTAGAAACCGTTTAGGACATACAAGGTGGCATGTGGAATTGAACTGGGAAGGCAACAGCTCAGACTATAAAAGATTGATCAGCATAAGACTAATAGCCCAGTGAGTGCTTGAGATTTTAATTGGACCTTCCTACAGAAGTGAAAGCATCTAAACTTCAGCAATAAACAGTGTTGAGGACCAAAGCCACTAGTACTACAGCTACTGCTTGATTATTTACCTTTTATGAGCTGGTGGGACATCATCCTCCAAATGGAGATCTTGTCCTAAGGATGTAACAATTTCGTGCACTAAACTCTGAGCATAGCATGGGCAGCTAGGAGGAACTCAGTCAGTGAAAGGCCTGAATGGCTCAGAGGGGAGGATGGCGAAAGGGAAGTGATTTCAGACAATGAGAATAATCTCTTTTTAAGTGAAGAAGAGGGGGAGGTCTGACCATAGCGAAGACCCTTGGCTTCAATGTAAGCAGAGAATGGCCTGTTTATGACAACGGTCAGGCAAGATAATGGCCAACTTTGAAAGGCTTTGGTACCCAGATGGAAGGAGTAAACTTGGCAAGTAAAAATTTGGTGAATACGTTTTTTTTTTAAGACTCTCAGATTTTTTTTAAATGGAGATTTAAGAGATCCAATTGGGCCTTCTCCAGTGTACCACATTTTTTCTAGGGTCTCATTTCTTCCCCTCATTATTTTTGGTTTCATAACAGGAAATGTTGATTTATTGTTGCAAGGCTGGTTTAAAAAAATTGGTGCTTACCCTTTTTTTTTTTTTTTTGCAATTGGATAGTCAGCATTTCAGGCTCAGGGTGGGGAGGGGTAAAATTTTGGTGGAAAAAAAATGAAACAATCAACCAGGACCCAAACTCAATTACTTGAAGGGTGGGGAGCTCACTGGATCAAAAAGTCTTTCAAAAAAATAAAGACCAACTCATATTTCCCCCATCCAACTCCATTTAGGGAAGAAGGTGACTGAAAAAACTTCTGAATGGACTCCAAAAGGGAAATGCTGGATGAACGAGATTGGTTAGGTTTGGGCAGGCAGTATAGTTGATTAATTTTGAAGTTTTGGGGTTGATAGTCCTTCAGCCACAAGCTTCAAGTCCCAAGCAGCGTGGACTTGTGGAGTAGGCAAGAGAGGTGGGAAGGGGCAGAAGACACAAGTAGTTGGGCTGGTGGCTGCTCTTTTCTCTTTCCTCTCTCTCTCAGGATCCTTTAAGGGGCTGGCCACTGGGAGTCTGACCAATGAGGATATGGTCAACACAAACTGGACTTGGTGTTGTTTTGTTTTGTTTTGTTTTGTTTTGTTTTGTTTTGTTTTGTTTTGGGGGAGCACAAAGGTGGGAGTGTGGACTGACCTGGGAAGAATTTTTATGTGATTGGGCTCCCCAGTATGAAATTCCCAAATAATTAATAAAAACATGTTGGGGGAAAAATTTAAAATCTTACGAACTTCTATTTCCCCTTCTGGTTTGAGTCTGAAATGTCCTTTACTGCTCCATGTTTTTGTTTTGTTGTTGTTGTTTGTTTGTTTTTTAGGGGGGCAGGGGGGATAGGGGTTTCAAGACAAGGTTTCTCTGTGTAGCTTTGTCCCTTTCCTTTCACTCTGTAGACTAGGCTGGCCTTGAACTCACAAAGTGCTGGGATTAAAGACATGTGCCACCTCCGCCAGGCTACTGTCCCATGTTTTAATCATCCAATTTTGTGGCACTGTTTTGAAGGCTATGTAACTGTCTTAGTTACTGTTCTATTCCTGTGAACAGACACCATGACCAGGACAATTTATAGAAGAAAGCCTTACTTAACAGTTTCAGAGGGTTACTCCATGACCATCATGGCAGGAGATATGGTGTCACACCGGGAGGCATGATGCTGGAGCAGTAGCTGACAACTGGCATCTGATCCACAATAGGAGATGGCATGGGCTTTTGAAACCTCAAAGCCCACTCATTCCCAGTGACACACCTCCCCTAACAAGGCCACACCTCCTAATCCTCCTCAACAGTCCACCAACAGGGAATCAAACTATCAAACATATGAGCCTATGGGAGTCATTCTTGTTCAAACCTCTATATAAGCCTCTCAGAGATGAGGCCTAGCTAGCAGGAGCAGATAACTAGAGGTGTACCTTTGAAGGATATGTCTGGTTTTCAGAGCTCTTTGCTCTCTGTACCATGTGAATTCACTGTATCCTTAAGCTTCTGCCCATCATTCCTTAATGAACTCTTGTCAGAATGAACTCAAATATCTCTGAAATTGTGAACCAAAGTAAACCTTTCTTCCTCTAACTCATTTCCATCAGGTATTGGGCCATAGCATTGTGACACCAACAGCACCTTCTGTTGACAGATTCTCCTGGTGAATTTCCATGTGGTGTACTGGAGCTGGATCTTAAGTACCCAGTGTGGACACCTCTTTTGTACTCTGTGCTCATATTTGCAGCTTAGCCTCAGCTTCAGTAGTTGTATTTATACCACAGAAGTCAGGAAACACTATAAACTAGGGTTCTCTTCTTCACCACCTGTGAATGCCCCAATGGTAAACATTTCCCAGTGCATGGCTACAATACAGGTAACCTGTATGACAATCAGGAGAACAGATGTTTAATGGATCTTGGAGGAAGGGTTCCATCTTTGAAAAATAAGCCTATCTTTTTAATCACCCCAAATCAAAGTATCACACTTAAAGTATGACTAAAACTTTGAGAACAGGCAAGCTCATCTTTTATGGCAGTTGGGATTGGCTTGGCAAGAAGCCTGAGAAAATTTTCTAGAAAATGCTCGTGTTTTGACAAGTGTGATGGTAACGTGAGGATACATGCATTTCGAAACTCAAACTGTAAACTGATTTTTATACCTTTTATACCACATAAGCAGTGCTTAAAATACCAGTGCTCATATTCTAGACCGTAGATGCCCCAAACAGGCCATCTCTCTCATTTTCTTTGTAGGATTTGAGCCAAGCAACTGGAATCAATCAGTGGGTATTTAGGTTGTATATTCAGCATATACCAGCATATACTCCTCTGATTTGAGGAGTGGTCTTAATATAGTCACCCATTCCTTCAACTAATATTTGCATGTACCAGTTACTGTGCTGGTAGATGTTGGAAATGAAGTAGTGGACAAGATAGGCCCTTCTCTTTTCTATCTGGTATGGAAGGAGTCATATTCCTGTACCAGTGAGAACATTAAAGGTTAGACAGGCTTCTGCTATACTGTAGAACCCATGCTGTGTGAGATATCTACCTGCACTCTGGGTCAGCCATGTTGTGTAGATGTGATGCCACAGTCCTGCCTATTAGGATTTTTCTCAAGAACCTAGACATATTTGGCTACCTCATCTACATATTTCAGACTTAGCATATTTGCTAACCCTTGGAAGTTTATTGATTCATACAGTAACTATCAAAATTTTAGTTTATTAGTATGTAGGAGAGTATGTATGTGGGCATGTATGCCACAATGTGTGTGGATGTCAGAAAACAACATTGTGAAGTTTATTCTCTCCTTCCCTTTTGCATAGATTCCAATACAGAACTCTAGATTTCCCCAGCAAGCACCTTTATTTGCTGAGGCCTCTCACTAACACCATATTACATTTATTTGTTATTTATTCAATTAATGTGAACCAGCTATTGAGGCAAGCTCCAGAAATCAGCCAACCTCCCCTCAGAGGGGAGACAGAATTTTAAGTAAATGAACAAATATGTGCTAGAGTGTCAGGAAGAAAGAAATGGCATAATGGAAAGCCTATCAAAGTAAGGAGCCACATTTTAGTGAAGATGTCCAGGGAGGACCGTTCTAGAAGGGGACAGCTGAACAGACAGACATCTTCATTCCTAAGTGAGGAATGTGTGTGTGAATGGAGCAAATGGGACATGGGAAGAGTTGGAAGGAAGGCACACAGAGGAGGCTGGTGGGGGCATAGGCACTAGGGAGCTGCAAAAGTCTTGAGTGAGAAGATGAGGAAGAGTGGTAGAGAGTGTGAGTGTGGGGGGAGGGTGACAAGGTGACACCATAAGTATTAAAGGGTTCATTGCAAGTAAAGTCATCAGCTACTGACAGGTGCCCAGGGAGCACACATGCAGGGAATGACTAAAAGTTAAAGGAAAAGCATTGTGCAATTCTGTTCTGTGCGCTGTCATATTGGTGCCTATTTCTCATTGACACCCATGATGAGAAGTGAATGGTTTTCAACTATAAAACTGTCTCAAATAATAACAATGGTAATGATAATAATGCTAAGTTATAAGAAAGGTTCCATCTTCCATTGACTAGCTAGAAACCTTGTATGATTTCCAGGGAATTTTCTGAAATGTCTCATTGCGTAAGCATCATATAGATTTAACTTTTCTGATTACAATTCACAGGGCATATTTGGTTATTTTCTTTCAACTTGCTGTACCTTGAAGTTAGTATAAATGTATGTTTTTCTCCCTCAAATATGTATTACCCAACAGCAGATCATTGGAAGGAGAAAGGACTCAGATCTGGTTTTCCTATCACTATATCAGTCTCATTTTGAGAAAAACAGCAGTGTCAATGAACTTCTGTGACGATGTGTTCTGTCCTTGTATCAGTTACTCTTCTCTTTGCTGTGACCAAATGCCTTCTAAGAATCAACTTAAGGGAAGGCATGGTGATGGGGGTATCTTGAAGCTGCCGTTCAAAAGCGTGAAGCTGCTTACTCACATCTGGGCAGACCAGGGTGTAGAAAGAGGGAGAAATGCTGGTGTTCAGCTCTCCTTCTCTGTCCTTAATCCAGTCCTGGCCTCCAGTCCAGTGGAGAGTACCACCTACACTCAGAGTGGTTATCTATCAGAAAATGCCCTTGCAGACACACCTGGAGGTAACGGTCCACTACTCTAATGCCTTAGATGTTTTTTCTTCTTTTCTTTCTTCTTCTCCTCATCTTCCATTTTGTTCCTTCTCCTCTTCTTCCACATGTGCACAGTCAAATATGGACATGTGTGCATTCATGTGGCAACAAGAGGATTATTTGGGGTGTTGTTCCTTGGGTACCACGGTGCACTTTTTTCTTTTTAACTCACCACTTTTAATTGATGGTAGCTGGCCAGAGCATCCCAGTGATCTGACTGTCTTTACCTCCCTGGCGCTAGAATTACAAACTCATACCACCATGCCCTGGCTTTTTAAAATATCAACTGTGGGGACTGAACTCGGGTTCCCAGGCTTGTACCACTGACTGAACTGAACTGAACTGTCCTCCCAGTCCCCCCAAATGGCTCTTAGTCCTTTCAGGTCAAAGAGGAAGATTAACTCATAGAATTCAATCGACAGTGAACATTTATGAGTCTCTGAATTGGCAGTTGTTTTTCAAGCTGTTGATATGCTCTGAAGGTTTGTTCTCCAGAGTGGTAGTGTGTCCCTACCTCATGTCTGGCTGACTCCTGTGCATTCATCTCACCATTTTATCAGTGATGCTGTTGGTACTTACTCAGGTCCCTGGAATTTGATGATCATGGAGAGTAGCCTTCCCCAGAGCATTGATGGCAGAGTGTTAAAATGCAGCTCCCAAACTCAATCTACACGCTGATCTCTATTCTAATCACTTCCAAGGCTTAGGCTGTATAATTTTACTTCATTATAAAATTGGGAGTTATACTGCAAATGCAGAGTTAGTGTCACTATGCTTGACATACACAAAATTCACAAATAGGCGCTCTAAAGAAGCTGGACTGTAAAAGGCCCAGTTTGAGGACTCTGACGTGACTCCTTTATATTAGTGTCATCCTGAAAGGTAAAAATAGAATGCTACCATATAAGAAGGTCAAAGCTATTCCACTTTCCCTATAATTTCATCAGTGTGTCCTACCCTATGTCTCATTAGTGTGTCTCCATAGTCAAATTCTAGCTGCTCCAACCCTGCCAATTACGAGCCAGACAAGTGTTCATGGTCAAATCACTTGACCCTTCACTACATCAGCTATACTTTCTATGCAGTCTGTGGTTACTCTAATACCACCATCTTGAGGTTACTATGACTAAAGGACATGGAATGTCTAACGATCTCACTGCACTACCCAGAAAATATCAAACATTAATTACTGTCCCAATATTTATTATTTGTACTATCCATTGACAGTCAGGACTGGGTTCAGCTGTGAGTAACAGATTACTAACCTGAGCAAATTGACATTTCATTATGAAACCTGTTGAGAATGTCTATAGACTGGACTCCAAGAAGATCACCAGGCTAAGGAAGACAAAAGGTTCTCTCTGATTGCTCCAGTTTCAATACATGAGTTCTGCCCTAGAGACGGAGATAGTATTCCAAGCTTGCATCAAACCTGTGTTACTCTGCACCCAAATTGAATGTGAGCAAAAGTAGTATGTGCATCTATGAGGAGTAGTCAATCTCTGGGACCAATCAGTGTGCATGTACACTGTGTTTACTGACTTCCCATTGGCTAGAACCTGGACATGTGCTCATTCTTATCTTCAAAGAGACTGGAATACACTGTGTGTGTGTGTGTGTGTGTGTGTGTGTGTGCTCACGTACCTGCCTGTGTACTCAACTAAAATTAGAGGGCTCAGTACTGGTAAAGAAGAGGAGAAAAGCAACTTTGACTGTCACCTTTGTCAGCACCAAGGCTATGCTGTCTTGTGAACTTGGCTCAGCCACTTGCGCTTCTCTGTGATTTTTTTTCCATCTCACACTGTTTAGGAAGGGACCCTGGTTGTGCTGAATCCAACTCTTCCCACATCCACTATGGAGGTTTGAATAAGAATGGCTCCCATATACTCAGATATTTGAATGCTTAGTCACAAAGGAGTGGCACTATTTGAAAGAATTAGAAGGATTAGGAAGTATGGCCTTTTTGGAGTAGGTGTGGCCTTGTTGGAGGAAGTTTGACACTGGGGTTGGGTTGTAAGGTTTCAAAAATCCATGCCAAGCCCAGCCTCTCTCTCTCTCTCTCTCTCTCTCTCTCTCTCTCTCTCTCTCTCTCTCTCTCTCTGCTTGTGGACTAGGGTGAAGTTCTTAGGTTCTGCCCAGGTGCTTGCCTGCATGCTTCCTGACATGATGATAATGAACTAAACCTCTGTACTGTATGGAAAAGTCTTTAGTCTTTAATGATGAGGCCCCTCCTTTTCAACTTTAATGATGAGGCTCTTCCTTTTCTCTTCTTTTTAATCACCCAGAATTCCTCAGTGGCAGGGGAGTGGGTGGGTGAAGTGAGCCACTGGTTGGGTAAAGACTGCATCTAATCCTGTGTACGCTGAACAGAGATGATTCTGTGGGATCAGAGACAAAAATGTCACCTGATCCGAGGGGTCCAATGTTGACTCACAGACAGGGTTAATCCATTTGGTCCATGAAAGGAATCTCCAATTAACCTGTACTGACCTCAGGCTTATGATGGCTTTGGCTTTCCATGGCTACAGGATTTAGGACAAGGGTTTCTGGTGGTTTCCTAGAGAGGAAGAACCTAGAGGCCATTGTTGCCTCCTATGAAGGGCATGCAGATCTCCTGGAAAGTGCCAGCAGCCATCCTTAGAGAGGACTGGCAGCTTCTCTCCTTCCTGTTGCTGGGCACCCAAGCATTCAATAAGCATTTAATTTAATAAGCTGAAGAAATATGGGACCTGCAGTTAGACTGATCTTGATGTGGATCCTGGCTCTATTGAATTTCAGATCACTGCTTTCAGCAGTTTATCCCCAACCCCAACCGCACCCATTCCCCACTGCAAGGCTGTTTTTTCTTTGTTATGTGTACACACCACAGAGGGAAACACTTCGTCTTTAATAGTGTAGGACAAGGACTCGGGGATGGTTCTATTGGCAAAATGCTTGCTGTGTAGGCATGAGGACCCGGGAGTTCAGATCCCAACACCCATGTAAAAGATTGGGCACACATCAGCATGTGCCTATAATCCCAGTGACAATAATGTCTCTGGGGCAGGCAGACTCTTGAAGCTTCCTGGCCAGTCAGACTAGCCAAATCAGTGAGCTTCAGGCCTAGCAATGGACCCTTTCACAAAAACTGAAGGTGGAGAGCAATAAGGAAAAATGCCTGATGTTGACTTCCAGTCTCCTTCGAACACACACTTGCACACACTCTCTCTCTCTCTCTCTCTCTCTCTCTCTCTCTCTCTCTCTCTCTCTCACACACACACACACACACACACACACACACACACACACACACACACACGGAGCACAGCACAGGACTAATATTGAGGAAGAAGGAAGTGCTGGAGAATTTTGATAAAAAGCAACCTGCAGATGAAATCAGTTTTAGAGTTGAGCCAGGACACACAGATCTCACAGGGCATAACAGTTTTACGTTTTCTTTTGCATGATGAAAGTCATCGGAGAGATTAGAAGAGAGTAGAGACTACATTTGTACACGTTAGCTCTGGCAGTGGGGTAGAAAAGACTAGAAACAGAAGAGTTAGGCAGTCCCGTGAATGACAGCTGTAATTCCTGGGACCCTGCAAGAAGGAATGGACAACCAGTCAAGGGGTGGGGCTTGTCTTAGTCAGTGTTCTATTGCTGTGAAAAGACACCATGACAAAGGGAAGTTTTATAAAACAAAAGATTTAACTGGAGGCTTACATTGGACCCCTCGAATCAGGTGACATTTTTGCCTCTTTTCCCACAGAATCATCTCTGTTTGGCATACACAGGATTAGATGCAGTCCTTACCCATCCAGTGGCTCACTTCTTCTCCCACCCACTCCCCTGCCACTGGTGATTTACGTGCAGTTCATACATTTAATTTCAGGGAGCATTTGCTTGGCAGAGTCTGAGTTCCTTTGGAATAGTGTGTAAGATACTGTCTCTGCACATACGTATGTATATGTACCCGTTTTTCTAGAGAAAAGATAGATGCCAAACTTTCATTTTCCAAAATGGCAAGAACTACTGGTAATAAAAAGCCTTTTCAAATCATTTATTTAGCACAGAATATACACACTGTGTTATATCATCTCCTTTTAATTCTCAAAACAACTCTGTGAGTTAGTATATTACCATGGCAATTTCACAGTTGAAAAGCCGAGGTCAGCGTCATTTAATTACTTCCCAACATCACACATAGATTTTAACCATGAGAATAATATTTCTAGTGCAACTCTATTATAACCCCAAGAATCAGAGTGCTTTCAATATTAACTTATTTTTATCAAAACACATATAGACATGATTTTAAAAAAATCAAATGGTGCTTTTTTTAAAAGAAAGATGTTTTTCTTCTTCTGCCTCTTGAGCCATTTATTTTGTTTGTTTGTCCTCTTTGTCTATTTGTGTTTATCTCTTGTGCTGCTTTGAAAACTTACCACAAATCTAGGAATTGTTGAGCTCCCAAGAATCCATAATTAAGAGGTGCTCAGCATAAGCGTGTGGGCTTCAAAGCTGTCTCCTACAAGTGGTGATTTTCGCCATCCATGGTTGGGTAGTCAACTAGCGTTTTCCTTTCACCTGAGTGACCTACACGGCAGTTTGTAGAGCTTCTTTTTCCCATATCCTTTTTAACTATCTTAACAAGAACTGTCCAACTCCTGGCTTCGTGTGCATGAGATTTTCTATGCTCAGGAGGCATTTGGGATTCTAGGGAAGAGGGAGGAAGTGGGCAAGAGTCCTGGCATGGAGAGACTCAGTCATTGGAGCTTTGTGTCTCAAGCACCTTCACTGGCCACTTTCTCAAGTCCTGAGCCATTCTCAGTTCCTGTCAGGAATTGGCAGGCTACATGCTGGGGTCCTTGTCTTTGGGTTGAAGAAGTCCTGGTCTCTCCCCATTCAACAACAGTGTCCATATTTCTCTGTTGGGTTTCCATCTTCCAAAATTCAGTTAAGGATTTCACTCATTTAATCTCTTCTGTTCCCTTTGATTCTTTAAGTTGCACCTTTTCTGTGACTTCCCTGTCCTTTCAGATGGGATTTTAAAGGTACAAGTGAGCTAGGAAACACGGCTCTGTGGGTAGAGTGCTTACCTAGCATGCATAGAGCCCTTTGTACTACATAAAACTGGGTATGGTAACCTCAGTATGTGGGAGCTGAAAGTAGGAGGATGTTCAAAGTCATCCTTAGCTACATAGTGTACCCAAGGCCAGCCTGAGCTTCATGAGACCCTATCTCAAAAAAAGAGCAAAAGAAAAGAATGAGCAAAGGAATTCAAACGTGTAAGTGAGTTCACCAGAACTCTAGAAACGATGTTTGTAGACTTCCCTTTTCCATTGTGCACTATACTACCTCTCACCAGCTAGCCTGGGCAGAGTCATATCCAAACTCTGGGAGATGTACATAAAGAGACAAGACATTCTGTTTCTTAGGTAAGTTCTAGTGGAGTACTGGTGAGACCAGGACTGCCTCTAATGCAGGCATACACTGTGCCTCCCCGAGGGGAGGTGATAGATGGCAGTTGGAAGAAGAGACCCTTACTACCCAGAGTGTACAGACAGGCACAGAGATGAAAGGGGGGGCATGGACCACTCTATCAGAGTGTGAGCAAATCCTTGACAACAGAGAAGAGAGGGAACAGGAAAGAAACTGAGTTCACCAGCCTTGTTTCTTCAGTAAAGGAAGTATGGATGCTCAAATACGGCAAGACTGTAGGCAGATAGGGGCTTTACTTGGAAGTTTGGAATATCCACTGTCTCCAGATGATGCGAAAGTCATACCAACAGAAGATGGAAACACTGGGAGAGTTGGAAAGAGGACTGGGGACAGGGAACTGAGGGAAGCATCCTGGAGACAGGGGAGGAAGTGAAAGTTTGAGATAGGATCCAAGTGGAATTGCTTCGTGAAGTAGTTGGTGGAGCAAGAGAAATATCCCGGAAGAGGCAGGGAACACAAAAATCTGGCAGCAACTCAAGTGGGGAGAACAGCTGTGCCTGTCCCTGGGTGGCAGTAGATCACAGCGTGGAAAATCACTAAAGGGTCTCTCCAGATCTGGCCCGACCAGGGCATGTCATTTGGCCAGGGACTCAAATGCTGACAGCTTTAGGACTTCTGCATGACTCTCAGCACACCTGTGAAACTCTGCCCTCCCCATTGCCTGCTGTCAAGGCCTGGACATGCGTACCAAAGCTTGAAATAAGAAAAGCAAGACAGCGCTGATTTTTTCAGTTCAGACAAAAATGTAAATATTCAACTGCAAGCAGATCATTCTCATGATCCACTCACATCCCAGATATGTGTACATGCGCATGAGAATGTTTAATTTTTTTCTACAAATAAGGCCCCTTTGACATTGATCTGCATAGTAAACCTTTTTTCCCCCCAAGATTTCTTTCACTTTTCTGTATGTGGTATATGTGTGTGCTTGTGTGTGGGTATGTGCATATACATGAAGGTGCCTGTGGAATCGTTGGATCTGCCTGGTGTTGTTGAAGTCACAGGCAATTGTGAGCCACCCAATGCGGGTCCTGAGAACCAAACTGAGACCAGCGAAGCAGTGTGCACTACTAACCACTGAGCCATCTCTCCAGCCCACCCTGGGCAACAAATCTTACGAACTGAATTGAATGTCTTTGGTAGATATACCTAGCATCACATTGTTGAAGAAAATGGATTCTCCCTTTCCCAGCAGCTGTCAACTGAAAACAGCTTCTTGGTTAGGGATGGGACATTGTGCCCACTTCCCATCTCCATACTGGCATTTTGTCTGGTTTGAACTTGTACAGGTTTTATTCATGCGGTCACAGTCTCTGTGAGTTCATACATGTACCAGTCCTGTTGTGATTGGAAAACACTGTTTCCTTGGAGTCGTCCACTACCTCTGGCTCTTAGAATCTTTCTACCTCCTCTTCTGCATAGATCCTTGAGCAATTTTTTTTTTGGGGGGGGTGTTGTTGTTTGCTAGATTTTTGTTTGTCTTTCCAAGGATCAAAGGATAATTCTGATTATATTTTAGAGCAACATATAAATAGCATCTTTTAGATGCATCATCATACTAATTTTCCTAACCTTTTCTAATTCCAGCATCCCTTTAATAATCTTACCCTGCAACCAGCTGTTCTGACTTGCCTCAAATGCGGACACTAGCCACCAGTTGCCTACACTGGGAGCCTCTCCTGAGGGGTAGCAGGGCCTGCCGGGAGAGAGCTGAGGAACATAACTAATCTGGACCCTTGAGTTTTGGTGCTGGTGGCTGTGGGAAATCCTTTTGTTTTCTGAACATTCCTTAAAGTATGGCAGAGGGCAAGGATGAACAGCAAGTGAGAAATCCTAAACAATTTCTGTGTGTCTGTTTTGTGCTTCCTTCAGGCTCCAGAATCTCACAGGGCATCTTACATTCCATTCCTATGTCTGAACCATGATTATGATTGAACCTCTGCACCAATCAAGATTGGTTCAGGATTTAATCAACCTTAAATACCTTGTAGTTGCAGTTCAGATGGTAGTCTTGATGCCTCTCTAGACTCCACCTACTTGCATTGAAAACTCCATTAGCGTCAGGCAGTGGTGGCGCATACCTTTAATCCCAGCACTCGGGAGGCAGAGGCAGGTGGATCTCCGTGAGTTCAAGGCCATCCTGGTCTACAAAGTAAGTTCCAGGAAAGGCGCAAAACTACACAGAGAAACCCTGTCTCAAAAAAAAAAAAAAAACCCAAACAAACAAACAAACAAATAAACAAACAAAAAACCAAAACCAAAACCAAAACCAAACCAAAACAAACAACAACAAAGAAAACTCTATTACCTTTGCCTTGCTCTGCCCTTCCTCTCTCCCCTACCTTCTCTCCACTTCCCTTTTCCTCTCCCCCCTAGCCCTGACCTCTCCTATCTTTATGCTTTCTTGGCTTCTTTCTTTCTTGGTTCAAAATGTTTCAATATGTTGAAGAGAGCAGACTTTTTTTTGAGCATTCAGAGAAAAATGACTAATACAATAAATTATAAATCAAAATCATAGGCTTAGGAAGCTAATTTACCCTTTTCACAATGAATAGGTGCGCTAAGGCTTAGCAGTAGTTAGAAACCCACATGGAAGCATTCTGTCTTGCAGAACCCTGGGGCAGGAGGAGCCTTGCTCAGCAGAGTGAGGCTGAGGGAATTTCCATGCACCAGAGAAACAATGTCTTTTGCATAACAATCTAATTCTTCTGTTTACTGGTGAATATTCATATTGTGGGGGTAGAAGTTTCTGAATTTATGAATTTGTGGAAATGAGAAATGCAGACGAGCCTCTGGGAAGAAGAACATTGACTTCATTGTTGGACATGCCCAGCAGCTTGGAAGCCCAACTTCATTTTTGTTCTTTGGCTTTTGCTTCCCCTGAAGTAAAGGCCACCTGCAAGGTTGGGGATAGGCAACCATGGCAGCTGAATATGCTCAGATGTGTTTCAGTTCAGGGATGAATGTCTAATTTAAAAAGCAGTCTTTCAAATTATGCTCTGAATGTTGTTATAGATTTTAGAGGTTTTATGCTTCTTTTAAAATTATATGCATGTATCTATGACTATGTGTGGGTATGTACACAGGAGTGTAAGTATCTGAAGAGACCAGACGAAGGCATCAGACTCTGTGGAGCTTTAGATGAGGCCTATGAACCTAGCTTAGGTCCTCCACAAGAGCAATACAAGCTCTTAACCACTGAGCCATCTCTCTAGCCTCTACTGTTTTTTAACCTCAATGCTAGAGCTATCTATATCTTCTATCTACATATTTCTATATTTAATCTATAATGCAGGGTATAATCTACAACTATTACAGATTATATTATCTAGATTATATTTAGAGAGATTATATAATTATATATATCATCTAGATTAGGTAGACTGATAGAACATTAGGGTTAAATCATTATTAGTGATATTAATGATTTGCATATACATGAGATTATATGTGGTAATCTGCATACATGCAAGTGATTTCACATACGGAATGCTTTTCATAAGTGATTAATAACTATTTGGGGTGCTATAGTTATATTTATACATTTTAGAGAAAATGGAAATGTAATTGCTATTTATTAAACCTATGGGAATTAGTTACCTGTGTCTAGCACCTCATATATTGTTTACTTCCCATGATGACCCCTGAATGTAGATGCAAAATGATTGAGCACTGAGGGTAAAATCCATTGCCTAGAATTGTCCTGCACAGGGCTGGATTCAGGCTTTTTGTTATACTTGAGAGGTTCTTTGCTTTGGTTTGATTTTTCAAGACAAGGTTTCACTGTGTAGCCTGGACTGTCCTGGAACTCACTCTGTAGACCATGCCACCCCTGAACTCATAGATAAGCACCTGCCTCTGCCTCCTGAGTGCTGGAATTAAAGGCATATGCTACCACCTGACTTTTTTTAAATTTTGAGATCAAGAGTGTTGCTATACAGATAAGTCTTAACTGTGACCATCTTGCCTCAGACTCCTCACTAGCTGGGGTTATAGACTTGCTGCCCCAAGGTCCCTCTTACTGACTGCTTTTGCTGCAACAAACCTTATTACCCTGAGCTCAGCAAAGAAAAAATAGCAATTAATTCATTCATAACACATTCTCATTCCCAATCACTTAAAAAATAATCAATATTTTCTGTGCTTGGAAAGTATCAATGAAAACACAGACCAATGAACAAGCACCATCCCAAGGCAAACTAGATATCGTAGTGATGTTGCCCTTACACGTCATGAATTTGGGTCCTGCCTCTCACTATGGATACAGAATCAAACCCAAAGCACTGGCCGTCTTTGAATCCTACAAAGAGGGGGGCTTCTATTCACCCCCAAATCTTGCAGGTGTTTGGGGGTAGCATGTGTTTACTCACAAACCTGTGTGAGTCATAGATTGGATGTGGTTAATAGATGCCCTTGTTTCTGTGTTTTTCTTGGGAATGCAAGAGCAGACATTTCATGCTCTGGACCACTAATCTAAATAATTGTATTTCTGTCCCCAGGTTACAATTTTTGCTATTATTTCTTCTTGGTTTATCTCCTCATTTGGTAAGTGGCCTAAGCATCTTTAAACAGATCAGCCCTGGTGAGGGGTCATATTTAAGAAAAATAATGATTTTTTATTCTATGTCCTTAAACAGTCTCATTATAGTGGAAAATGTGTATCTACTTGTTTTCTGTAGTGTCATTCCTGAATCGTCTGCCAGTTAAGTTGACATCCTTCAAAGAATTTCACTACAGCCACCTCTTCCAGGAAGTCTGCCTTCTCTGAACTTCCTATCTGCAGTCAGGAGCACAACATTCACTTTTCTGTCATCTTGTACACCCCCCAACACAGAGTACTTACCACATGTGAAGAACCACTTCTGTGCCAATAATGCCCATGACACCAAGATAGGATGGTTTCCTTATTTTCTTTCTCCTCCATGTCGCCTAAGCAAACAGAAATGCTCACTGTCTCATTTACTTTTTTTCCTGAGTACCCAGATTCACTCCTAGACATAGTTGGCATCCAGATGTCATTCACTGTCTTACATAAGACCCCTGCTGGTCTTACATGCGCAAATGAGTACCTGTGCTGGGAATAGATGCCTCAGAAATTGGACGTGTGAAGAACATGTAAACTTAGCTATGGAATTCATGGAGAGTGGAAGGAAAGGTGACCCACATATTAGGGCTTTGACAAAACTGAGGTTACACGGGTTTAGAAATGTTCGTATTCCACCTCTTGAACAGAGAAACTTAATACTGTCAGGTGTAACAAAAATTGTGGTGGTTGTACTTAGCGTCGTGTGTGTATTTAATGAGACGATACTGGGATGGATGCTAGTATCCAGTATCGCTGAGTATTTGTCAGTCTTTGTGCATAGCTTATCTGAGTTTTTGCAAAGCATGGATTCAACTTGCATGTGCATTATCTCATTCATTCAGCCCAGTAGCCCAGCACATTACGTTCTGTCCTCATGGCCAGGACAAAATGTCTGACCAAGCAACTTGAAGAAGGAAGGTGATTTGTTTGGTTGGTTTTGGGCTCACAGTTCCAGGGTACAGTCCCTCGTGGTGGCAGGAGCTTGAGGCAGTTGGTAGCATTGCATTTGAAGTGAGAGAGCAGAGAGAGTTGAGTGCTGGTACCCGGCATTTTCTCATGTTGGTTCAATCTGGGAGCACAGCCCCTGGAATGGTGCTTCCTGTGGTTAGGGTGGGTCTTCTGGCCTCAATTAATCCAATCTAGAAATTCTCTCAAACACATGCACAGAGGTTTATCTCCTGGGCAATTCTAGATCCTGTCAAGTAGACCATATTACCCATCCCACCTAGGAAATAACTTGGTTAATGCATGTACCTTGGTAGAGCGTGGTACACTAAGTATCCGAAATCTAAAGGCTAATTATATTCAATTTAGACCATTCTGCTTTACAGAAAAGCACTTGTGGACACACACACACACGTATAATTCAATCACACACAAGTATGAATACAATCAATACAATCTCTCCACTTATTCTGAGGTCATCTTTCATTTGTGTCTAAAACCAAGGAACAATAGCATTCCTTTCCTCAGAAGGATATCCCAGAGCAGTGAGAGGCAGGGCAGTCCCTTCTACACATTGAAATATACCTTCATTTCCAAATATACTGGCCCCTGTGGAACTAGAGCATGGCGGCATCACTTTGCAGTCACTCATGTTGTGCTGTGCTGTGTTTAAAAATAGATGTAAATAGTTAACACTCCTTTGAAAAGGAATCAAATCCTTGCTTATAGCCTTTATCAAGCAGCTGGTTCTTGTAAGCATGTTCCCGGTCTGTGTGCAAACATTACTTTTAAGTGATCAGCTGGCATAATTAGGTAAGATTGTACACTAGAAGCACAATTGAGTTTTCTCTTCATCTCGGCTGGGAGAAGAAACAAACATCAGGAATGATGATAGGACAGGAAGTTCGGCAGCAGAGGCTTGCTCGGCAGCTGTGATACCTTGCTAATCAGCAGAGTGGCTTATTTATTTATTTGTTTTTCTTGTTCAGTTCAAAGGTGTGGCTCTGTGGAGTCCCAGTCAGAGAGGTAATTATGAAGACTGGTGCAGGCTTCATCTCTGCTCTGGATAGTAGCTCCCTGTGTCTACGTTTCTAGGTTTGACTTTCTGTCTAGATGGTTTGTATTTAATCTTCCTTTCTTCCTTCCTTCCTTCCTTTCTTCCTTCCTTCCTTCCTTCCTTCCATCCTTCTTCCCTCCCCCCCTCTCTCCCTCCCTCCCTTCTTTTCTTTCTTCCTCCCTTCCCTTCTTTCTTTCTTCCCTTCTTTCTTTTATTTCCTCCTTTTATCTTATTGTGTATTTAAAACTCTCCTCATATTGAAGACTTAAATCAGTTCAGGAAAAATGAATTTAAGACCTGGCTGGGGACAGATGTGGGGGCTATGATTCCAGGGAGATGTTGATGAAGAAGCAAGGTGGTAAACAATAAAACAATCACCAAAAAAAGCTTGCTTATGCACAAAAAAGACACCTCCATACTTACCAGCATTGGCCATTGGGTTGGTCACTAACCCTTGCATCCAGTTTCTGATCTGTAAAATGAAGGCTGGGGATAGTCCCTACAGATGTTTTGTTCATGTGCATGTATCACACTTGGTGGCAATTGGCAGAGACATCAGAAGGATGGTGGTGATGGTACTGAATGGAGCATGGTCCTTCCCTAGTGGAGCTCAGTTGCTCAGGAAGACTGGCAAGGAGAGCTTGGATTGAATGGACTGAGTCCTGGTAGGCAGTGCAGGACATGATAACTCAGTGCAGATCTCCAGGGCTGTCTGCAAGGCCGCTAGACTGACAGGCTATGATATTGACCATCCCTGACACCATTAGCTGTGTGACCCAGAGAAAAACATCATCACAGTATGACTGGGCAGCTGTGAAGATGCAATGAGCTAGCATATGTGGCATGTGTTGGTTATTACCTGGCATATAGCATGTATTCAGAAATTCTGGTTATTAATATGTGAGCATAGATGAGACAGAACCATCATGATATAGAAGGTACATAGAGACAAGGCTCCTGAGAGGATTTGTTTTTTTTTATTCTTCTCTTGTACAATGCTTCCTGACTGCAGTTCCCACTCTTTCCAGTCCTCCCCCTCACTTCCCTTTTCCCCCAGATCCACTCCTCTTCTGTTTTCCTTCAGAAAAACAAAACAAAACAAAAAACAAAAAAACAAAACAAACAAACAAACAAAAAACAAAAAAACAAGCCTTCCAGGGATATCAACCTAACATGCCATGATGAGTTACAGCACAAGGTACAAACCCCTCATAACAAGGCTGGATGAGTCAACCCAGTAGGTGAAAAGGGTCCCAAGAGGAGGCAAAGGAATCAGAGACATACCCACTCCCATTGTTAGGAATCCCACAAGAACGCCCAGCTACACAACCATAATGTATAGGTGGAGGACCTAGCTCAGACCCAGAGAGGTGACTGTCACTTCACTCTCTGGGAGCACCTGTGAGCCCTGCTTCATCGATTCTGTGGCCTGTGTTCTTGTATTTGTCCTTGACCCCTCTCCCTCCTGAAATCCTTTCTTCCCTTTTTCTGCCGGGGGTTCTGCTGGCTCTGCCTAGAGTTTGGCTGTGGGTCTCCATATCTGTTCCCATCAGATACTGGATGATGCCCTGAGAGGAAATATTTAAAATGAGACTTAAAAGAAAGTTCTAGAGGGTCTTGAAGATGTGTCTCACTTACAGTACTCTCCCAGTAGCCAGTTGATATGCTTTGTCTCTGGATCTGATATGAATGCTCCCCCTGGATTTTTGTTGTTTGTTTTTGTATAAGTGAATGTGTAAAGTTCACAGCCAACAGACTACACTCCATGTATTTTAACCAATGTTAACCTGCCTATCTCAGATCAGTGACATCTCTTGTAAACTAATTGTGAGTATTCAAGACACAGCAGCTCAGCTGTGCATGGACAGTTACTCTCTGTCCAGTTTAACCTTCCTTGTAGTACTATTAAGTGTTTCTTTGATACTCACTCTATGATAATACTCAATCTACAAGGAGACTTCATAGTCATCAGCTACAAAGTAACCCAGCTAAGCTTAGTGTGGTCTCACTGGGGCCAACACCAACTTTTCTAAAAGTACATTGGCTATTTCTCAGGTGAAAAACAGGAACATGCCAGGCTGAGAGAACTGACCTGAACTACAGAATTCTTTCCTTGCAGCTCACTCGGCATTCCATTATTTAGTCACAGAGGCCACAACTTCTACTGAGGAAATTGGGACTCAGAGAACTTGAATGTTTTGCCCAAGGTTTTCCCTTAGGAATTCTGGTCTGTTTTTCTTTTCTTTCTTGTGTTGGTGCTGAGAATGGGACACAGCCTCATGCATGCTATGCAAGTAGTCTATCACTGAGCAACACTCTCTTCGAGCCACATATTTTTAAATGTTAAAATTGTTTCCACTTTTTAGGCACCAAGGGTAAAGTTCAAATATTCCACATGAAAGGCTAGTGGCTTTAAAGACTGCAGTCTCTTTTTAGCCCTTTTACAAAAGGGGTGAAGAAAAGAAAGAAAAAGGAAAGGAGGTTAAAAAAAAAACAGCCCTCATGATATGGAAACATTTTCCTGAACCCTGCAGAATAACTAAATCTAACCCCTCTGCCATAATTGACCCGAACCTTCAATGTCTTCAGAAATGACCCAACTCCACAATGCCTGTGGAGTGGAAAACACAGGAAGGTTCAGGGAAAGTCAAGTGTTTTGGATGACATCTCCTATTTTGCACATTCTCTACTGATACAAGTGTGACTTTTCCTTTTACAGCTTTAAAGGACTTGATGATTAGTGTGCACCCTGAAAATAATCTCACAGAGATAAAGAAATGAAAAAAAAAAAAGCCTGTAAATACTTAGCATGTGACAAGATCACTGCCGATGGGAATTCTGCATTGGGAAAAATCAAGCTCAGGGGGGAAATGGGCCGAAATCTCTTCACTAACCAAATGAAAACAATTTTTACTAAAACATTTTGATCTGTAACTTAAATAATAAAATGTAAGGGCTGCAGAGATGGTTCACTGAGCAAAGTGCCTGTTATGCAGACTCAAGGACCTGAGTTTTGATCTCTAGCCCCATGTGGTAAAATTACTACAGGTGCACAGGTCTGCAACTCTAGGATTTGGAGGGGAGGGGAGGATTCCAGCACTTGGTGGCAAACCAGGCTAGCCAATCAGAGAGTCCTGGGCTCATTTCAAAAAGATAAGGTGGGAGCAGTGTGAAAGATCACTCAAGTAGACCTTTGGCTTCATATGCATGTGAATGTATACACACACACACACACACACACACACACACACACACACACACTTATACACTCTACTCACAGGTAAAAAAAAAAAAAGAGCAGCACTATCCAGAAATTTGGGCACATATCATGCAGACAAAATATATAGATTTGCTTCAATTCTCCCTTTCCTTAACATTTTAAACCAAAAAGAAGAGGAGCAAGCTGTTAAACAAAGCACAATTCACAAGGACAGGAACTCCAGGGATGTGAAAGTCCCCATTCTGTGTCTTCCCACTGCTGGTCAGAATAAGCCAGCCTGTTTCCTCTGGAGGGCTCTGCCCTCCAGGTTCCCCACAGAAGAGCTCAGCCTGCAAGTTTGCACAGGCTGACTCCTTCCTGCCATTCAGCTCTCAACTCAAATGTCACTTCCTCAGAGGTTCCCTTGACCTGTGACACTGAAGTCACTGCTGACTGCTTTTTCCCCTTGTGGCACTTATCACAATGCACAGCAGTCTCATTCCCTTGTTTGTTTACTTGTCCTTCTTCCTCTCCAACTAAACCGTAAACTCCAGGGAACCTCGTCTAGTTCACCATGCTAAGTAGGCAGCCAAGAAATATTTTTGAATTATTGAATTATTAAAACTTGCTTTTAGGGCTGGGGATATAACTCAGTGGTAGAGTACTTGCCTAGTATGTGATACACTAAGTTCAACACACACACACACACACACACACACACACACACACACTTGCACACGCCTGCTTTTATTCATTACTATCATTGTTATTATAGTTTTAGAAAAATTTTCTTTTGGTCAATAATTATGCTACAATATAATCAATAGTCATTTTCTTCAGGTCTCATATGGCCTAGACTAGCCTTGAAGTCTATATGTAGTCAAAGATGAGTGGCCTTGAACGCTTGAGCCCTGTGCCTCCATCTATATGGTTCTGAGATAACAGACTTTTGTGCCTTAATTCTTGGCCTTCTTAAAAGTGGTTTTAAAATACTATAGGGCCTCTATGACTGTACAAAAATCACAATCAGAAAACCTTAAAAACTATTTAAGATAGTATGTGATTACTTCATTTCTAATATTTTGAGAAAATAATACATTTTCCCCAAAGGTTCATTTTTGAATTTTATTCTTTATTTGCTATCCATTTAAGTACTAATTTCTAAACATTTAGGGGATTGATTCCCTTTTTTTACATAAGATACCTCTGCATTTAGAGTATAAAGATATAGATCTTCTTGGGGTTGAGGACACGGCTTAGTTGCTAAAGAGCTTGCTAGCATGCATGAAGTACTGGGCTCTATCTCCAGCAATGCATAAAACTGAGCATGGTACAACAGCCCTATAATCCCAACACTTGGGAGGTGGAGTCAAGATCAGCAGAAGTTTAGACTCTTTCTCAGCTAGCTATAGTTATAGAGGGAGTTGAAATCAGCTTGAACTGCATGAGACTTAGGGGTTATAGCTGGTAGGAAGGAAGTAGGGAGAGATTCTTTCTGTTGGCTGAATGTGTATACATATATGTATCTCTCTCTCTCTAAACACACACACACACTATATCTTTCTTCTTGAGAATTGAAAATGATAGGATCCCAATTCTGACCAGCCTCTGGAGGAGCAGAGAGACAAGTTCATCCACACGTCATGTTGATTCAGTACTTCCATATGCTTAGTCAATATGTAAACTTCCAGAATCATGGAATTCTGCAAAATTTCCCCAATGCAAAGGGAACTCTAGGTTCCCTCACCACATCCAGTCCCCAAATTTATCCTGTGTCCCTAAATCACCTCTTTATTTTTGCAGACATTGTCCTCTGGATTCATTTCTCATTGATAGAATAGTGATCACATTTGTATTTTAAGATATGCTCTTGACACTTAATTTCTAGACACCATCACATTTAACAAAATAAGAATTGCTCACGTTACACGTCAAATTGAAAGAACAGCCACAATGCTGTCGAGGCTATAAAATTTTATTTAAAAAATACTACTTCAAATGAATACAGGATGCCTGAACTGAGTCGTGGGTACATTTTCTGGCTGATTCTTTGCCCCTGAAGGCAGGAAGTTGAGGGTCAAGGAAGGTTTTCATTTGACCAAATTTATCTGACAGTGTCAAATGTTTCCCATGATAGAATAAGAGCCTATGGGCCGATAATTATGCACGATACAATATAAGAGTCCTTTTCTTCTGGGTCATGATTAAAGAAATGTTTTGTATAAACTTGCTGCAGAAGTCACTCTCCATCTACCAATCACATCTCTTTGGTTTGAGAAACATGTACAGATAAAATTGCCTCACCTAATGACTTTCAGACTTTTATTTCTTCTATGATACTCACTTGTGAAGATATGCATTCTATGACACTCCTTATAAAGGCAGACATGCATGTGTGTGCATGTGAAAATGTACTGAGACCACATCTGAGACGAAAGAGTCACAGAAAATACTCCCCTTCTTTATGAGATGGAATTCACTGGCTCTCTTGTACCACTCTATTTCAAAATGTCAATCATGTCTTTGCAAGTTGATTTTTAGACACAGTTTGAAGAAGACTAATCTGGCCCCAGTCGCAAAACAGGAGTCCAAAGGAGAGAGAGATGGGGGGGGGGGTTTGGCCTGAGCCTGACTCCTTTCTGCTGCTCAGGTCTCAGTTCACATTTCCTTTCTGCAGAGATTCCTTCTCTGTGCCACTGTGGCCATCATGGTTTACTAAATTAACCATGAGTCATCAGGGACCCATGCCAAGGGGGAGTCACTGTCTTGGAACTGCGTGTGCTGGTTAAATTAGTGTTACTTGTCTTCTGATCAATCCTCTATAAAATCAAAAGGAGACACTATAGTTTAGTCAAATAGAAAGAAAAGTTGTACAAGCTTCTTAGGATTGATCACAACTTCTCCTATGGAAAGGTCCCCTCACTCCTCTCAGCCTTGGTCCCTCATTGTCCATGGAGGGTCTTCCTTCCTTGGTGAAGTGAGCATGGCCCAGTCCTGTGACCCCATCCTGGAGACAAGGGTCAAAATGCCCCATAGAATTTGAGATTCTGGTTCCTCTACCTTACTTTCTTTTTTAAATTTTATTTTTAATTAGTTCTTTAATTTTTATGTATTCGTATGTGTTTTTGCCTGGGTGAGTTTATGTGCACCACATGCATGCAAAGCATTCTTAAGATCAGATCCCCTGGAACAGGTGGCTGTGAATGTTGGGAATCTGTATCATGAATCTTAAAAGGTCTTATTAATAAAATCAAACCTGGAGCCAGGTATTGGGGTGAATGCTGGAATATCAGAAAAGCAGAACAAGCCACAGCTTCCTCACCTGGCCAATTCCTCAGCTGATCCTGTTTCCTCAGACTCGAAGCTTCTGAGTCCTCATCCAAATGGATCTCAGCTGAACTGCTGCTCAAAAGCCTAAAAGCTTAACCAGGCTAGTTCCTAATCCTCATGCCTTATATACCTTTCTGCTTCCTGCCATCACTTCCTGGGATTAAAGGCATGTGTCACCATGCCTGCCTATTTCTAGAGTGGCTTTGAATGTACAGAGATCCAGACAGATCTCTGCCTTCGGAATGTTAGAATTAAAGGCGTGTGTGCCACCATTTTCAGGCCTCTATATCTAGTGGCTGTTCTGTTCTATGACCCCAGATAAGTTTATTGGGGTGCACAACATTTTGGGGAACACAATATCACCACAGGAACCAATCCTAAATCCTCTACTACAAAAGAATAGTGGGTGTTATTAACTACTGAGGCCTGGCTCTATCTCAGAGGCTCTCAACCTGTGGGTCAGAACCGCTTGGTAGCTGCATGTCAGATATTTATATTACAAGTCATGACAGTAGCAACATTACAGTTACGGAGTAGCAACAAAGTAATTTTATGGTTGGGGAGGTCACCACAACAAAAGAAACTGCATTGAAGGGTCTCAGCATTAGGAAGGTTGAGAACCACTGTTCTCACCCCTCTACCTTCAAGTCTAAAAGAATAGCAACAACAATGCTAACTTTAACAATAACAACAACAACAACACACACATATACACACACACACACATTCACACACACACACACACACACACACACACACACACACACACAGACACAGAGAGAGAGAGAGAGAATAAAACAAAATAAGTAGGACTGTCGGGTCCAGCAAGATGGCTCAGAGGGTTAAGGACCTTGCCTCCACCAGAGTTCAGTCTCTGAGACCCACATGGTCCCACTCTTGCAAGTTGTTCACTTCCTTCCACACCAGAGCCATGACACTCAGACTTCTGCACACATATGCATACACACATGCCTCACCCCAAATAAGTAAATAAATGTAAGAAAAGCAAGACAAAAGTAAAATAAGACTCTGTATCACGACTCTGCTGCCTTTCTGAGGCTGTCGTTCTCTGCAGTGCTGGATGTGGCAGAGAAGATGCACACAGACTCCTGAGCATTCATCCCACTGAGAGCAAGGTCTGCTTCCTTGTCTGTGTTCTACTGTGCTGTCGCTGCATGGACCATGAAGCTACTGCAAAATGCCAGAGTTATCAGCAGCAGGCCTGACCTTGCTACCCTGTAAAGTTGGCCTGTGCAGAGGCCCCAGGACTCTGCGGACAGAGAGAAGGTCTCAGTGGAGACCAGCCTTCCAGCTGTTCCCCAAAGCAATGAGATGTGAGTAAAGCTCACGGTGGTCAGCTGAACACTGGGATGCTTGGTGGAGCAGAAGCTCAGCACCAAGCCTCTGACACAGTCACAGAGCATGGCTGTCCCTTGTGGTGACGTGTTCTGGGGTAGTTTTAAAATGCAACAGCACAAAGTCAGAGCACTTTGATTGCTACACAGAGATCATGTAAGCAGATACCTAGAGGCAAAGTAGAAACTCCAGATGAAAACCGCTTCAGTTGATCCTTTTGGCTAGTTGGTTAATCTCTTTGTGATTTCTCCACTATAAGGAAAAGGGAATGATGATAAACATCACCACTTCTAGGATTTTAAAAAGCCAGTATCAGGGCAAGCATATGGAGAGTGCTCTGAGTGGGACTTTGCGTGTAGATGGAGCTGGGGGTTGCAATTCTAGATTAAGGAAATATATAGTGTTGTTTATGGACATAAATTATAAGCCCAGGGACTAATACTGGGAGCAGTGCTCCACCTTGCGTCATCTGGTCTCTTCAAATCTGCCTTGCAAAATTAGCTTGAATTGGAGTAGCTCCACAGGTCCTAAAAGACACAAAGAAAACAAGGACAGAGAGACATGACATTTGAGGGAATGGCATTTAGTAGTGAGTCCACTCTCCTTTAACACTGTGATTAGTGATACAAGCAGGAGGTTGAGTAGCACATTAATCATATCTGTGGTATTAAATTATATAGGAGACAGGGAACAACAAGGATTGCATCTCTCTATCAGGAAAGAGTAGGTAGGTGAACCGAGAAGGAAATGAAATCATACGATTAAAAGCATTCAATTTCAAGATTTAGATTAGAGCCATGAGCATGCCAATCCTTCACTATAAAAAATTTTAAAGCCTTTTATTTGGACCAATATTTACTGAGTGTTTGTTACATGCTCAAAAATGGGTACCCACCAGACAAATAGGCTTGTGCCTCCTTAAATGGAGAACACAATCTTGTTGGCAATATACACTGACAACAAGCCATATAGACTTGGGTTACAAGAATTGCTATAATTTCAAGACACAGATTTTACACAACTGAGGTAGTTAATTTTTCTACTAAGCATAATGTATGTAACAATGACAGTGTGCATAATAAAAATGTTTGTAACTGCTTATCCATCTCTCCAGCTGCATATTTTGTGTATTCAAAACCCATGTTTGATTGCTCTGCTTTGCTATGAAGGTCAAAAATGGAAGCTCATGAAAAATGAGAACTAAATATCATGCCATAACTAAAAAAGGGTGATCCATGTTAACGGCATTTTTGAACTTGGGAAAAATGAATTGATATCTGAAGTATGTGTGTGTATGATGTGTTAGCATGTAAAATGTGTTAATATTATTGTTATCTCTATGTGGGGGCAGCCAGGTGCACAGTCACTGGAAGTAAGATTTAAATACCAAACATTAGAAAATGATTTTATTCTTTTATTTTTATTCAAGGAAGAGAAAACAGAGCAACAGCTACAGGCTCATGGTTCTAAGAATTTTTAGCCCAACATGGGCAATAATAATTTATCAAATGATTGTGCCAAATGATAATCACAGTATTGTCAAGTTTTAAAGGAAAAGTGAAGGGACCTATGAGAGAGGTAACTGGAATCTAATATTGAGGACTTCTGAAATGGTTCTTTCCTGCTGTGGTGATCTTGGTTTAATTCTTGTAGAACGAGTTACAGAGGCAAGAAGAGAACAATGGGAAAGGAGGAGACGCTCTACTGTACAAACCCAGTGATAAGAGAATCTGACAAAACAGTCCATTGAAAAAGTGGCGGTTATTGGAAAGGGTTTTAGATCTCTATAGAGGCCATATAACCTTAGGAATGTTTTGAATTTATTCTATCTAGCTTCTTATAAGACCTCAGAGTACTCCACTGATGTTCGGTGAATTGTGTAAGGCTGAGTGAAGGGCAGAATTCACTGAGACTCCCCTGTGTCCTGCCCTTCCCCTCCATTCTCCATCCCAGGCTAAAGTCACTCATCACAGCGGCAGTGTGAAGGAGAGTTTGCCATCTCAAGTAAGGGGACGGACCAGCGCGGTGGTCCTAACTCTCGGCTGGAACATCCTCTTCTAAACCCAGGAGGATTTCACACAGCCGTTCTGATAATAAACCTCACGACTGCGGTGGAAATGCTAAAACTACAAGCGCTTATTCTTGCGCATGCTCTCCTGCTCTGTGAGAGTTGTCAGGGCTGATAGGAACACAGGCTGGATAACTTATTTAAGTGACTGAAATACACGGAAAATATTTCTTCAAATTCTATTCCATTAATTGAGCATTACCTCCTCAAGTTAATTTGCTTTTGCTGTTGGATAAAGCCTTGGATCTTCGTGTCAGCATTAGGGTCTGTGCGTTTTGAAGAGACGGACTGCAACTGCGCTCATTTTTCAGGACCCCGGGAGTGCCCATATTTTATCTTGTACTCATCATATCACTTGAACTCTGGATGGTAGTATTTCATTGTATCTTAAAAAAAAAAATTAACAGGTGCTTACTGTTTTCGTCTTGTTTTGTTTTCGCCCTGATTATATTGAAAAGGAAGGGCGGGCTCACATTAGTGCTGCATCAGCTCGGGCTTCTGCACAGCGGAAAAACACCAAATGCAAGTTAAGCCAATTGGAGGGCTCCAGGAGATGTGTGAGAACAGGCAGGGAAGTTGAGGGCTCGGGCTGGAGGGAATTAGAAAGGGAGCTGTTAGCTGAGAAATGACAACCCCCCCCCCCCCCCCCCCCCCCATCTCACTGGGATGCAGACACTGGATGGAAACCACTCTTCCTTCCAAGCTGGTTCCTGCTAGTTAAGATTCAAAGTGATTAAAGAAAGAGTTCCACTGTCTGAGTCTCGGCGTCAAGATTAGTCTATCAGTGTAGGCCACCCAGAGACAGTAAAGAGCTGAAAGGGTAGCCCCCAAGTTCCCTCTTCCAAGGTGGCTTGCTAGACCCGCCCACTCCCCTGGCACCTTCTATATAGCAAGTAATATTTCTGAAGGAAAGTCAACGTGGTATTGGGAAGATGAAATCAATGTGGGTAGTCAATGGAATAATAAAATAAAATAGCACAAGCCAAAAAAAAGTATACATAGAAATCCATTGAAAATAGAAAGAAATTGAATTTTTCTTGGTCTCTGACTTGCCAATGACTTTAGGTATATCACTTATTATGTTTGGCCTTCCATTCTCTTAATTACTCAACCTGACAACTTCATGTTTTTACATGTATTTATTTATTATTTATTTGTTTGTTTATTTATTCGTTGTGTGTGTGTGTGTGTGTGTGTGTGTGTGTGTGTGTGTGTGTATCTTACAGGATATTTGTCAAGGTCAAAGGACAACTTGCTGGAGTCAGTTGTCCCTTGCCATGGGGAATCCAGGGGTTGAATTCAGGTCATGAGGATTGACAATAAGCGCCTATACCTGCTGCGCCATCTCAATGACTCTGCTCACTTTAAGTTCTAGGCCTCATGAGGTGGTGGGAAAGCTCGCTGAAGATAACACACACAACCATCCTTTGGAAATAACAGGTTCTGAGTCAATGTAGAGTGCTATGTTCACGAGGAGTTCAGAGGAGTATTTTGTAGGTGTTGGGTGATTTAAAGTACCTCTGTGCAGGTGTCTGAAGCATGCTTGAAAGGCCCCTCCTTCCTTTGAGTGTTGAGATTCTAGAGGAAATGGGAAAGAAGCTTACTTTTTATCACAGTGTGTCTTGATGGTAACCATCATCATCTTTGGAATCATTTGCTGAGTGTTCTCTGTGCACTAGGCTCTCTTCTAAGGCTTTTTTAAGATATAACTGGTTTAATCCTTACAGTTACCCTGCATCTTAATTGCTACATGCATTTCTATCATACACATAAGTAAACTGAGACACACACATGCATCAGAAATACCTGTCATTAAAAACACTCTCCATGTTCTATACTTCACTGTTTCCTATTATAATGAGATTTTATTGATTGAGGATCAGAGAACAAACATTTTGTTGTTGTTGTTTGGTTGGTTGGTTGGTTTTGATTTTTCTGTGCAGCCCTGGCTTCCTGGAATTCACTCTGTAGACCAGGCTGGCCTTGAACTCAGAGATCTGCCTGCCTCTACTTCCCGAGTCCTGGGATTAAAGGCAGGTACTGCCATGCCCAGCTCTCATTCAAAATTCCTGACACACACTGAAAATCTTAAGACCATGTATTGTTTTTGTTTGTTTGTTTGTTTGTTTGTTTTTTTTTTTTTTAAATACAATTAACCCAGAACCAGTTCATTATTGGAGTGCACCTTCAATCTTGGAGACAGATTTTTTTTTTCCCTAAGAGGACCCACTGATGATATTTAAACAATCATTTTTTAAAAGTTTTTTGAGACAGAGTTTCTCTGTGTAGTTTTGCACCTTTCCTGGAACTCACCTTGTAGACCAGGCTGGCCTCGAACTCACAGAGATCCACCTGCCTCTGCCTCCTGAGTGCTGGGACTAAAGGCACATGCCACCACCGCCCAGCTAAACAATTATTTTTGCTCCTTTACTTTCTTGTAAGTTATCAAGATTAATGAAGAAATGTTGGCACAATATTTGAAAGAAAGCTTCTGGTAAATATAATTATGGTACTACATTTTCATAATAAAGGGATACACTATTTTTATCCTCTTGTTCTCTTTAATTAATCTTTCCAAACCTAGCTTGCAATAAACTTATTTTCCTAAGCTAGTCTTCAGAACAGTTGTTACTTCTTTAATTGAAATGGAAATCTATTTATACAGTATTTGTATTTACTATTATCTAATTATCTATCACAGCTATTGATTCCAATGTCAAGTTTTACTCTTGTTTTCTTCTTGAAGGTTAGTGATGTAGGTGTGCAAGAGATTAAATCCTGGGGCTACAGAGATAGCTCAGTTGGTAAGACAAAGTACCTGCTATACAATTTAAGGACCTAAGTTTGAACCCCAGCATCCATATATAGGCTAGACCTGGCAGCATATGCTTGTAAGCCTATCACTAGGGAGCAGAAACAAGAGTATCCATGGAGTTTACTAGTCATCCAGACTAGCTGAATCAGTGAGTACCAGGTCCTAGTAAGATATTCTGTTTCAGCCAGGCAGCAGTAACACATGCCTTTAATCCCAGCATTTAGGAGGCAGAGCCAGGTGCATTTCCATGAGTTCAAGGCTAGCCTGATCTACAGAGCAAGATCCAGGACAGGCACCAAAACTACACAGAGAAACTCTGTTTTGAAAAACAAAAAAAAAAAAAAAAAAAAAAAAAGATATTCTGCTTCAAAACAAAAATGAACTTGGCTAACTCCTAAAAAAACACACAAGATGTAGTATATAATACACACACACACACACACACACACACACACACACACACACACACACACATGATCATGTACTACCACCTCCAAAGTGACTAAACACTGCTTCAAAGAAGAAAGGACTTCCCTAGAAGGTGGAAGATCTGATGGAATTTTGGGGAACAAACCAAACAATCCTGTGTTAAGTTAGCTAACTCCATGGTAGAGATAATGCACTCTTTCCTATGTTAAGAGAGAAAAGAACGGAGAGGAAAGGAAGTGATTTGGAAAGAATTTCCCCTTGATATCTTGTCACTCACCCAAATGGCTGGTGATAATTGAACATTGGAGGCATTTGTAAGATCAGACAAAATGTCACTTCCAAGAGAAGCCACATCTCTGACAACGGAATGTCAGTCACAGTCTCCAGATACCCAGGCTAGGTGCTTTGCTGATGTCAATGTGCTAAACCTCAATTATCAGAAAAGATGGTGAAAAGTTATAAAAGATGGGACTGGAAGCCTTCATCCAGAGGACAGAGCTTAAGGTGGCTGGTGGTAATTCCGAAGTTCTCTGTTAGCAAGATAAAGATGGAGGTGTGATGGTGCAGACCTCAGGAGGAAAGTAATTCCTAAAAATATTTAGAGTGGTTTCCAGAAGCCTGGGGAGAACCTCACCTAATTTTATTAACTAAGAGAGTGACATCATCTTTATGTCTCTATAGTGTGGCTTCCAATTTTAAGATGTTTTCAAAGATAAGTGAATGCATGCGTGCTCTCTTTTATTCTTCCTAGCCACATTTAGAAACTGATTTTTATAGTCTCCCTCCCCAGCTGAGAACAGAAGGCTTTATGGAAACATTAGACACGGCAAACAGGTTGATATGTCCCTACTGTGATAAGAGCTCACAGTTATTCTGCTAAATTCATCTAGAATGCTTAGGAGGAGAGACAATAAGCATTTATGCAAGAATAGAGGGTAGCCAAATGTGACATAATTCCAGATTATAACAGATTTTGAATGATCATTGTATAAAACCTGTTCTGGCACACACCCTTTATCTAAAGATTTATTTCAGATTTAATGAGTACTCCATTGAGACTAATAGAATAGCCAATAACAATATTTGGATGTTCTATTAAAACAATATAGTGGGTTGATCTAAAGGGTGGTCCACTGGGTGGAAAGAACCCCAATCAATCTTTTCAAAAACATTAACTGGACAGCTGTGGTGAGGCACTTTCCTGGGTGGTTGGATGTGGATCGACCATGAAACATAATCATGGACCACACTTGCTTCCTGGTTAGTGCTCAGGAAATGTTTGCAGACTGAAGGGGGAAGAAAAGGGAACTCAAATTCTGGAAGATTGTGACTTTCTTATAACAGACGCACGTGCCATGGTGAATTTGCTAAATCCTTTCACCAACTCCATGCTGTAACAGGTTATTTTTGTACTAAGAATGGATTGATGGGGATAGGCAGGGCGGGCTCTCCTCACTTCTAAAAGGGATGGGACTAGAATTTGAGCCTCAGTTCAATTCTTGTTTGGGGAAGGCAGTAGTGTTCATGAGCTGCTTGGACCTTCTATTGTAAGGTTCCTAGAATGTATGCAAAGCTTTATTATCTCTGTCTTGTCCCCTCTCCACCCACCCCCTCTCTTCTGTGCTGAGGATCAAGCCCAGAACCTCTTTTACACCAGGCAAACACTCTACCACTAAGCCATTCATTCATGTCAATGTTTATCATCCTGTCAAATATGATGCATAACTACTCAACTTATCTTTTCCTCAACTTTAAGCAACACATGTACAGTTGGAAAACAGAGCTTTAGCCATCCCATAGTAGTAAATGGACAAATGTATCCACTCATGATGGATAAGGGGGGACATGCTAACGTAAGGAGTGATTGGAGAACCTGAGTGGTAGCACCCCCCCAGGGGTGCTGTGACTTGGCAGATCTCTTCTAGGAAGAGCTTCCCTATAGGAGATTCCTGTCAGTGTGTCCTGGAGCTAGGTGCTGGCCTTGCACAGTGCCCTCTCTCCTCATCATGGTAACAGTTGACAGCAAGGAAGAGTTAATTGCCCTGGGCTGGGCTCCTCTCTGTGTCTTTCCTACACGGTTGCCCCTTAAGCTACAGACTGAGAACAGCGGGGAGAACAGCCTCTGCCAGCGCTCCACGCCTAACGGATGTCCAGCAGCTCATTTAGATCATGAACTGTTTGTCAATACTGACAATTAGTGGGCTAAAGATTGCATTGACCACATGACAAGAATCAATATGGGCAGTACTTGTTAGTTATTTACCGCCAAGTGTATTAAAGCCTGTAGATTTCTTATAAATCCTTCAAGCCATCCTGCTATGATCCTCTTGACAACACACATTGACACATCAGTAAATCCTTTTGACAAGGGTGATCTGTGAAAATCAATACCAGTTTATCAGCCTTTCCCATATCGTCTTTTATTTATTTATTTATTTATTGGGGTTTATTTATCAGAGGTTTAAGATCATTTCCCAAAGCCAAGAACCACCATGGCTTAGGTATAGGACATGCAGGCACCAGGCCTGGCAGCTGTGACCCTGATTAAAGTGGTTTGCTCAAAGAATCTGTGCAAATCCCAGGGGAGGGGAGAGATCCACTCACTGACATGGATAACAATGGAAGGCACTTCGGATGGGGAGTGAAGCCCTGAAGCCAGGAGTCACTGTGCCCGCTATGCCTGCTCTCTATTTCATTCACCTTGGCCTCTGAGAACGTTTTCCATCCCTTTCCAGGCCAGTATGCACTCTATCCCTGGACCTGGACCTGCTGAGCAGTGGAGCTTATGTGTGCATGTGTGTGTGTGTGTCTGTGTCTAGGTATCTAGGTGTGTTAGACAGATGTCTTTATTCCTGAACCTGTTGAGCAGTGGAGTGTGTGTGTGTGTGTGTGTGTGTGTGTGTGTGTGTGTGTGTGTGTGTGTGTGTTAGACAGATATCCTGGGCTTGCTTTTGTTTGGTTTTAAGCTATGCTCATCTATGAGAAACTCATGTGTTAGAATGAGTTGTTGTAATGACATGGCCTATTATAGTGTCCATTTCTGCCATGCAAGGCTTGGTCAACCTATTTGTTCTTGAACATTGGGTGATTTTCCTCCATAGGATATTTAGGGCTCCTCCCTACTGTGGGCTAGGATCTCAGTGAGCTTAGACTTTCAGTCCAAGGAAGGAGGGAGGGAAGGAGAGAGGGAGGGAGGGAGGGAGGGGAGGGGAGAGGGAGGGAAGGAGGGAGAAGGTATGTGAGAAAGCCTCACTTGGAAATAAATATACACATGTATTGAAGGCCTCTGTTCTGGTGACAACTTTTCAACACCATCTCTTTAGGCGGACAACCTTATCCAAGCGGCAATCCCCTTTTGCTATGAGGGACCCAGTTTTCCACCTGAGAAGCACACACCTGGCTGTAGGTTCCATTAGGACGTGCTCCAGATGGCAGCACAAGGCGCACAGCAGGCAGATATGGAAGCTCGTATGGTTGTGGGGCAGAGTAACTAGTGAATGAGTAGACAGTCCCCACACCCCAGGCTAGCCCAATGTGTCCGTGCTGCAGAATGTGTCCAGGTTTTTTTTTTTTTTTTTTTTTTTTTTTTCTTCCTTACTTCTAGCATCCCCAGTAAGCCACATCATGTTGAAAACTTTTGTTTCTTCGGAATTCAGGAACCTCTGCTTTTAGTATAAACATTGTCTTATGTCCTTCCCACAAAACCTGGTTCATCCCTCCCACAAAACCTGCTTCAAAAGCAATTAAGGAATCTTAAGGGCAAGGGGCAAGCAGTCCTGCAGTCCCAAAGCTGCAGGATCTCCACAACATAGGGCAACAACAGGAGATCCAAGAAGAGTCCCAGTGAGGGCCCAGCATAGTGTAGCAGAGACCAGAGGACTTGAGTCAGACCAATGACTCTCTGCAATGAACACTTGCAAGTAAAGATAGGTGGATAAAAGGACAGAGCTCATGACACACGGTGTCACATTACAGCTTCCATGATGACGTTGAATTTTCCTTTTTTTTTTTTTTCTCTTAAATTTTATTTTATTTTATTTTGGTGTGAGTAGAAGAGGTTACCAGGGCAGAGGGTGGATACAAAGGGATGGGGAATGAATGAGGATCAAGATGCATGATGTGAAAGACACAACGTATAAATAAAAAAGGAAGTTAAAAAGGGGGTGGTGGAAGATAAAGGGATTTATAATCACCTCCTTTTTGTTCTCTTACAAGAAAAATAGGTGCCTAGGAGGAGGTGGCTGCTCCCCACTGGGGGCTCCAGGCTTCATGGGTCCTTCATAAAATCTGCCCAAGGCTGTTTTTATCTCCAGGAGTCTAGCTAGCTTCCTTTCCTCAAACTCTTACAGAGGTCTTCACTCAACAGCAGCTGTGTTCTGCTGAAATGAATAAAATCCTATCTGCCACTCTCTTGGGGAGTGCCGTCTAGAGTCACATTTGAGATCCAGAGACAAGAGGAATCATGGCTGGCATTTTGCTGTAATTAATGATTCCAGAATTTTTCAAAACAAAAATGCCTCCAATTGTATTGTCGGCTTTCCTGAGTTTTCTTTCTTTTTCTATTTTTTCTCTTTCTTACCTCATTTTAATTACTTTAATGATTCCATGCAGCACACCAATTGTTTAAAAGTATTTGTGTATGTGTGTGTGTGTGTGTGTGTGTGTGTGTGTGTGTGTGTGTGTGAATAAATGTGCACGTGTTTGGTTGTCTTCAACTGAGAGTCCTCTGACACAGGAGGAGATGCCAAAATGCTTTGTAAACAGTCTAACTTCATCTTTTGTATGCGAATTTAAATTTTTAAATTCAAACAGAAAAAAATCTCCCTTGAGAAGAGATACATTTTCATGTAGTCTCTAGGGCAATGGTTCTCAGCCTTCCTAATGTTGCAACCCCATTAATACTATCCCTCATGTTATGAGACCCCCCAACCATAAAATTATTCTCAGTGCTACTTCATAACTAATTTTCTTGTTTTATGAATCATAATATAAATGTGTGTTTTCTGATAGTCTTAGGTGACCTCTGTGCAAACGTCCTGCAACTCCCAAAGGAGTCTTGACCCACAGATTGAGAGCCACTGCTTTAGGGATTTAGTGTTTAGAAGTCTCCAGCTCTTTCTCCTGCACCACATGTGACAGATAGGTGGATAGCTAGCTGGGAGAAAACAAGGAAATCAAGACCGGGCATAGGGAAGAGGATGGTGATGGCAGGTCCCTTAGGCACCTCAATCCTCCACACACAAGATTTATAGACTATGAGTGTAGGGGTGGGTGTGGCAGCAGCTTGTTTCTCTGTCCAGCTCACTTGGGCCCAAGGATCACAGCAAAGTCTGGTCGGAATTTTCTGTGGTGTAGCAAATGAAGTAGTTCATTAGCTCTAAGCAGCCCATAATCATTCCTGATTTGCCGATAGCTACTATTCCTCAGGGAACTGTATCGCCAGGCAAGGCTGCCACTGAAGTAAGAAGAAAGGAAGGTACAGAGGAAAGAAAGGGTGAGTGAAGGCAGGCTTCCTGGGCCCAAGGGGCAGCTCTGTAGGACACAGAGATCAGAGCATGTCTCATTGTGTTCTATCCAGGGCTTTAGGCTATTTTTAGCATCTACCATTACTCCTGGCTAGAAGGATGACTTCAGTTATTACCCGTGATTAATTAAAGCCATATGGCTCTTAAAATATTCTATGTGTGGCTATAATAATGATAATTATAGCACCATAACTGTTTACATTTTCAGTGAAAGATCAGACCACATTCTACTTTAACCTTGCAAAATACACAAGGCAGGAATTTACAGCCCATTCTTCTGATGGGGTAAGGAAATTGTACACACATGTCAGGCTTATATTCCAGGTCTAAGGACTTTAAAAAATGGTGCTACAACCGCAAGTCAGAGGGACTTGTCAATCTAGTTCCAGGATGGACCTGATCCAGGCCCTAAAATAATACTGTAAAAGCCCTATCCATGGTTTTTGCCAGCAATGAAATCTGAAATACAAAAATACTAATAAATTCCAGCCTTCAGTATCCAAAAAGAAAAAAGTTACCAATAGCTAACTTCTGCACAGTATTTTACTAACCCTTTTCATTCCTTTAGTGAGCATGCGCAGAAATGCCACAAGAAAGTTCTGTCATTGACACGATTTTACAGACGAGAGCATGGGGAGGAAAAGTAGTTTTCATTTAGCAGCACAGTTGGAACACAAGGAGGCACTAGGAAGGCAGCTTAGCCTGTCTGTCTGTCTGTCTGTCTGTCTGCAGAGTCCAGGCTCCTAAGCTCCGGGTGATAGATACCCGTACAGCATCAAACACTTCCGAAGTTTACTCCCAAGTTTCCAAAGTGTTCTGAAGTCTTGAGGGATGAAGGTACAGATTCAAGATTCACAGAGTATCTCTCCTGAGTCCTAATGAGTTCCCACAGAAGGAGTTTTTCCTTTTAGTAGCTGAAGGTGATTGGTTCTATGCCCTCCTCATAGGTACCAGAATGAGAAGATGCTCACATCCCTTGTATACTGTGTCATAATATTCACATATAACCTAGGCATATCTTTCCAAATGCACTTCTAGATTACTAACAATACTGAAGAGAATGTGTATACTGTGAAGGTTGTTTTTTACAGTATTGTTTAGGGAATAGACACACAAAATACAAGTCTGTACAGGTTGAATACAGATGTATTTGCTCCCAAATATTTTTGAACCACAATTGAGAGAATTTCACCACAGAAAACTCACACATACACTGACACCATGTAGAGACAAGATCACCATGGCAGCTTCTCTGCCACTGGCTGCCCAATAAGAGCGGGGCTTCCTCACTATCTAGGTCCACCTAGCTGTTCATGCTATCTAGAACTCAATCCAGCCCAATGGACATTTATTTGCTATTCATGTGCCTCTGAGCTGGGCACATGGGGAGGATAAAGATGAAGGCACTCTAATCATTGTCCTCAAGGAGATCACAGTCTCAAGGAGAGGAAGGGACAAAGATCAGGTCATTGCAAGGTCCTCAGTGGGTACATTATTGCTCTGATGAGCCCAGGGAAGGGAGGAACAGTAGAGATTTGTATTTAGAGTAGTCAGGAGCCAAAACAAAACAGATGTGGGCTGAAGTCATCTTTGGGTCAACTGGCACCTTGGAGATGCTGGGAAAGTTACATTTCTTCACAGTGGCTTAGTTTGGAGTCCTGGAAAATGAAGAGGAGAGTACTACTTACGTCGCACTTGGCAATTTCACGAGCCATCTCCCTATGAAACCCATCGCAGAGTACGGGTTTGGTAAATATAATGATAACAACAATAACTGTCCTGACAGCTTCCTGGGGCCATGAGACTTCATGACAGCATCATGGTGAGTTGTCAGAGAAAGAAGAGGGGCTGAGTGCGTGAGAGCCGAGGGCCAAAAACTCTCACACCGCAAACCAGCAAATGCAAAATCACAGAACAATTCCCCCCATGGCACAGTCCCCAGAACACAGGCTGGCCACCGAGTACCTTCCTGTTTCCTCTGATGGCTTTTCCCACTGTATGTTTCCACAAACAGCCAGAGGAATCATTTTTCCTTGCAGCAATTGCCACCCTGGTATCCTTCACACTGAGAGTAGCTCCCAATTGCCTCTTGAATCAGCTTGCATCAAATTGATCACAAGTTTCAAACCTCCTTGTCCCAAACAGACTATCTCCTATCTCAGCTCTTTCCATGACCTGAATCTTTCCCTTACTCCAATCAAGGTCAGGAGTCTGAATATTGTTCTCTACCCACTCCCTCCAGGGAAAGCTGAACTCTTCATAAGCATTTGATAAAGTTTTCAGTGTGTGTGTGTTTCTGTGTGTATGTGTGTATATGTGTGTGCGCGAAGATGTAGTAAAGCTGGTGAGCAAAAATCATGACTCCAAGCTAAGGACTCTGACCAACGTACATGATTGCTGACAAATAGATGAATTTTATTGTTCTACCTGCATTAAAAAAAAATATTAGAATCGAGTGTTGATGAACTGGACCGCACCCATCAATACAGTGGTGTCTTAGCCCTAATGTAATGATAATTGCACTTTGGGGGATAATTAGGGTTAAATGAAGGCATTAGCATGGCTCTCTCTGTGTGTCCCCCCCACCCCCCACCCCCGCTAATAAACACACAGGTGACACTGCAGGGACACAGGAAGAGAGCCACGCTAGCATTGACCTTGCTGGTGCTCTGCTTGGACATCAGCCTCCAGCACTGTGAGAGTGTACACCGGTTGCCTAAGCCAGAGTACTAGCCAGTCTGCAGTGCCCTTTCCTATGTGTCCTTAGCTGACGGGTGTTTAGTTTTATAGTTTCTAATTAATATAAAAACCAACCAACCAAACAACCAAACAACAACAACAACAACAACAACAACAACAAACCAGCCAATGAGAAAATCCAGAAAATTCCAGATTCTCTTCCCCAACCACTGTCTTCCCATGCCAGAAACTTCACTTCACTGCACCACAGGCCTCACTAATCCCTATTGCACCCCACAGCTATCCATAGCAGGCCATGTCTTCTGCAAGGAAAGTGCAGGCATGAAATTTTTAGTTTTGGTGTACAGTCATCCTTTCTGCGTGGAGAATGTGCCTCCATTGATCACAAACCACGTCCTGTATTGTGTGAAGCAAACACAATAGCGACAGCACATTAGGAATCACTCTTGACTCTGTGTCAACAGTGGGTACATGGGCAACTTCAGAGGCTTAATGTCACTTGTCATTTTGCATTTTGTTTACCTCTGGGAAGAGTGCTTTACAAGTGTCTGTTTCTGTCTGTTTGTCTTTGTTCCATCTTTCCTTTCTGTATATGTGTGTGTTTACATACATATATAATACATACATACGTACATACTCACATGCATATATGTATATATATATATATATACACACACACACATACATACACATGTATGTTATATAAAATCTCATTGTAGAAAATTTATATCTCCATATATTCTTAATTTACACATTTGAATAGGCCAGTTAGCAAACCATCTTCAAAACTCAATCAGTAATCATATTCTAAGAATACTCAATTGAATGATATAATCAATTCCTCTTCAGGAATCTGACTCCCATACCTTCAACAGTAGTTCTTAAAGGGAGAAGCCCATGGATTCTGTTTGTTGTTGTTTTCTTAAAACCCAGCCTATTTGGAAGGTAGTTCAGAATAAAAGTACATCCTTCATATTATACACTGTTTTGCAAGAAGCTACAAACAAATAGCAAGTGCAGTAGCCCCTTTCTGTAACCATATTAACTACCTGAAGTTGAGTAATATGAGAAATTAGCTTTATTTAGCTTATAGTTTTGAATGTTAAAAGTCCACAAGGTATGATGCTGGCTCCAGTGAGGACACCCGACTGTGCTATGGAAGATGGCAGAATATGGAGAGAGAAAGAGAGAGAGAGAGAGAGAGAGAGAGAGAGAGAGAGAGAGAGAGATCATACATCAAGACAGCCAGAATAAGAATAGAGTTTCACAATAGTATAACAGATCCCATCCAAAGCCATGCTCACTATGACCTGAGGACCACGGCCCTGCCCCAACACTTTCAGGGGCTAACAATACTTATCATCATCACACACAGGATCAGGATCAGCTTTCTAACACACACTCTTTGCAGCAACAAAGAGCAACATTAGAGCAGTTCCCCCAGGCTTGGTACTGTGCTGAATTCAGTCTTTTTTAGGATGTGCGTGGTTATTTCCATTTTCACAGACAGGGAAACTGAGATGAATGAGACCAAGCAGGAATAAGAGAGATCACAGAATGGTAGCCTGACTCTTCCTTCCTCCAGCTCAGCCCTTGTTCAGTCTTCTTCTTGTGATACACTGTCGAGAAATCATTGGTTACTTGTGAAGTTAAAGTGGGTACATCTCCTTCTGCACCGACGTCAGCAACTCAGCTGGTTCAGATACCTAACAACATGAGTGCTTAGTTTTTATTTTTGCCTTCTTTGTGTGTATGTGTGTGTGTGTCCTCTGTGAAAATAAGGGTGCATGCCTATCTGGAATCCAGAAGACAGCCTTGCAGAAAGAAGGCCTAGACTTTGGTCTTGTTGGAAACAGCGTTTATTTATTGTTTTCCACTCCCCATGCCAGGCTAGTGAGCATGTGGGTCACAAGAGGCTTTTCTGTCTCCACCTCCCATCCCACCGTAGAAACACTGGGGCTAAGTATTTGCACTGTACTTGGGGCTTTTCTGTGAGGTCTGGGGATTCGAACTCAGGTCCTCATACTTGTGTGGCAAGTGCTTTTACCCCACTGAGCCATCTTACTGGCCCCATTGGATTGAACTGAAAACTGAATTCTATTCTGTGGTTAAATCCCCCCTGATAAGTTGAACTCTGCCTCCTTTGTCTTTTGATTGCTTGCTTTATTTTATTTTCTGATTTTAAAAATAATTGACTCTTTGAGAATTTCACTCAGTGGATTTTGATCATCTTCACTCCTCCCCCAACTCCTCCAAGACCCACCCCCTCCTCCCTATCCATCCAATTTTGTGTCTTCATTTTAATTTTATTTGTCTAAAGCCCGATCTGTGCTTTCCATATATCCTTGGGTGTGTAGCCTTCCACTGGAGTGTGGCTTAACCAACCAGGGGCTCCACACCTAAAGAAAACTGACTCTCCCCTCCCAACAGCTACCAGCTGCTGTAACCTCTCATTTTTCTTGAATAATATACATTTACACTTGTTCTTCCCCACTCCCCCAATAAACACTCTTGAAAGAGGTTTTATAAAATTACAGCTATCTCAGAAAGTCAGTGCCTCCCAAGACATTAGCAGTTACCATATTTACCTACCTGGATCTGAAGAAACTGATGAATTGGGTAATTTGAGTCAAAAGCTTGGCATCTAGTTCTGGGGGATCTCAAGCTGTAAATGGACTAAGATATGAGCAAATGGTGAATGAACACAGCCAATTAGGGTTAGTGATTTCTGAGTCAATACGAGCAAATTACATCTGCCTAAAGCATGATCAACCCAAACTATGGCTGTTACAGTCTAACAGTCCTTAGTGTGGGCTTCAAACATTGTCCCCAAGACCACAGCCTTCTGAAGTCTTTGCTCTAAACAGTGGTTTGTTTCTAGAGGCAGTGATGAGGACCTTTGTACTGGATGAAGACATCCACTGTGCTTTAACTAAGCCTCAGCAAGACTCTTGACAGAGAGATTGGGGTTCTGGTTGGTCAGGAGCTGGTGGGTGCTGTTGGAACACATTGCACAAACCCCAATGTTGATGTCAAACACGGCTGCAGAACTGGCAGTGGGTCCGGGGCTCACTTGCCTTCAAACCTGCCAATCATTTCCTGGCTGTGTGATTTGGGGAAACGTCCTTGGGTCTGTAAGCTAATTGGTTTCTTCAGAGTATCATGGGGAGAGAAGATAATAGAAATGCAAACCCTTCAACTTATTTCCAAACAAATGTATCCAGTTTGCTAAAAGTCTGGGCTCTGACATTTGAGCTGGACACGAATGTTATTGCTGCCACTGTGTTGTCCTAAGACCTTGGGGAAGTCACATACCCTGCCCAAATGTCTCCTTGGTTTTCAAATGAGAACGGAACCCTGCACTGCCACCTCCAGTTCTCAGTGAACAACACAAAACAAAACCCCAAGGGATTATTTAACACATCCGGCTCAGCGTATACCCCTTTGTAAGCCTAGACTGTATTTTCGTGCTTGAATGTTGGTGTTTGTTTTTGGCACCTTCATAGTACCTGAGCATATCTCCTTAAACAGATCTGACTTGTTTCCTGAAAAGTGAACATTTTACGGCAACAGGAAGCCACGCTTTGCAGGGTCTTGTGCCCTAGCTTTATCTGTGGCACCCCTCAGGCCACTTGTAGCCACACCCATTCCGACATCCCACCACATAACGGAAGAATCAAACCCACATCCTGACTCCAGCCAGGTTTTTCTGTCTTTTTTTTTTTTCCCCCCCTGAGATTCTGTTAACAAGTTTCATTCATTTTCATGAGGTCCAGGAAACAGCACTGAACAATAGAAAGGCAGGCATATAGGCCCGGCTGCTGCAGTGTGTAAGGGGGCTGTCCGGTTTCGTCAGAAAAGAACAGGAAGGAGGGAGACTTAGCACCCTTGCTTTTAGCCTGCTTTCTCCACAAAGAGGAGTCCAGTCTGGGAGGCTTGTGCTCACTGCAGAGATGAGTGGTGGTGGTGGGTGAGGGCAGTGGAGGTAACCATCCTTAATGCTTGCTGAGACTCTGACCTCTTCCGTCAACACCATCCAACTAATTCACCCGTGTGCCACCATGAAGCTGATGATGTTCACAAATGGAAACCACAGCCTCTGCAGTGAGCACTTTGGAAAGAGAGAGCAGAAAATCAGGCTGCCTTTCGGGAATCAAGAGGCATGATACAGGATCCTAGACCTCCATTGGGAGCTATTAAATGGGATTGAGGTTAGAGGTGGGGCAAGCATTAGAGGAGCATCCTGAATTTGCCTCTGGTCTTGAAGAAGCTTTTCAGCATTAATTGCCTTCTCTCCAGGTGTGGCTAGGTAGGTGGGCTTCAAAACATACTTTGCTTTCCTACCTCTGAAACGCGGAGCCTATATATAAGGAACCCTCTGCAGTTCTAGATGGACCGATACAATTTTATAATTCAACTTCATACGATGAGTGTTGGAAGATGACTTTGACTAGGTCTATGTAGTTTGTTGAAGGAAACCTGAGGATATTGAGTCCATTCTTGGAGAGGCTGGTAGCTTAGGGACCTGCCCTGCAGTCATTATCCTTAAGGCAGTACAGTTGCCTTTCTCCGAGGTTCTTAGACTCTGAATGTGCTCCCCTTTGCTGCTGGAGATGGCTTCATAAATTTCCAGTTTTATCTACTTGGGCAACAGTTTTGAACTTCCCTATAATGCTTGCAGCTCAGAATGAATACACAGTAAATAAATCAAAGGCAATTTTAGTCCTGCCCCCACCAAGGGCAGTGGAATGCAGTGGGCTGTGCAGTGGGTGCAGCACACGGGGAGAAAAGCTGTGTTCATGAGCCTTTCAGGGTGGGTATTCACTTAAACCAGACACAGGGGAGAAGAGAGAGCTGGAGTAGGTCCTTAAAGTAAGGGAGGGAGCATATCTGGGATGTGTAAATGCTTCGGCAGGAAATGGCCTGGGACAAGCCTTATTCAACCTGCACGTGCAAAGTTTGGGGGCAACGTCCATGGAAAGGATAGATGACATGATTAGATTTGGGTTTCAGAAATGTGAATTCTGTCTCCCTACCCTTCCCTCCCTGTTCGTGTGTGTGTGTGTGTGTGTGTGTGTGTGTGTGTGTGTGTGTGTATGTGTGTGTGTGCATATTACTAGACATGGAAACCCCTGTGTGTGCCAAGCATGCATTGAGCTGGATCTCCGACCCTGAATGTCCAGTCTCTTGCATCCATGACTTCCTGGCACCCCACAACACCCCAATCATTCTGCTTCCTGATGCTCTTCCAGGGTCACTGCAGACACTGTCAATGAATAAGTTTTGTCAAAGGCAAAATAACTAATCATATAATGTGAAATAATCACAAGTCAAAGACTTATTTAACCCATGATTGAGGAGAAAGTTGGTGAGTTGAGGCCCATTCAAAGGAAAAACCAAACATATCCTGTTTAGTACACTAAAATGACTGTACACTAACACCTACCTGTTGCTAGAAGTGTGCTGAACTGACACAACTGGTATGTGCCCATTGCTGTGAATTATTTCTATTTATTTTGGGGTTATTTTTATGTATTTGAATGTTTTGCCTGTATGTATTCATATGTACTGCATGCATGCCTGCTGGATGTGGATAGCAGAAATGGGTATTGGATCTTCTGGAGCTAGAGTTACAGGTAGTTGTGGGCTGCCCTGTAGCTTCAGGAAACTGAACCTCACACACAAGAGCAGCCAGTGCTGAAAATGAACTCTAAGACCCAACTTTGAAAGCTGGGCGGTGGTGGCACACACTTTTAACCCCAGCACTCGGGAGGCAGTGGCAGGTGGGTTTCTGTAAGTTTAAGGCCAGCCTGGTCTACAGAGTGAGTTCCAGGACACAGAGAAACCTTGTTGTGGAAAAAAGAGAGAAAGAAAGAGAGGGAGAAAGAAAGGAAGGGAGGGAGGGAGGGAGGGAGGGAGGGAGGGAGGGAGAGAGGGAGGGAGGGAAGAAGGAAGGGAGGAAGGAAGACTGACCAGGGCAATGCATCCCCTTGTCTTCCTAGTTTCCCTTTCCATGAAGTTTCTTGACTGTAAGGTAGAGACACGTCTTTCTTGACTTCAGAAGCCTGAGTTTATTTTCCTGTTCTACTACTGTTTTCTTCCTTTCTTTGCACTATAATTTGTTCAAATATCAGACATAGAAGCATAGTACCATTTGAACACTGAAAAAAAATATGTCTACAGCAGGTAAGATTAGCAGAGTTCAATAAAAAATCATAGTCACATTAGAGATTCAGACAAGCACTAATATTTACTAGTGGCTTAAGTACACACAATTCCCAAATAGTATAGGACCTACTTATACTAAACTAGCTATCATAACTTGTAGGAAATCAAGTCTAACCAAGTATCCTAGATTTGGGAGCAAAGATTTATCCTTATTGATTTATTTATTTATAATTCTTTAAGTTTAATTTTTTTCACACAATATATTTTGATCATATTTCCTCTTTCCACACCCTCTCTCAGATTTTTTCCTACCTCCGTGCCTACCCAATTTTATGGTCTTTTTTTCCCTCTCTCTTTTAAAAACAAAACAAACAAATAAAAAACCTGCAAGACTGCACCCCCTCAAAAAAAGTGCCCAAACCCAACAACATGAAGCAAATAGTCCATGAAATCATACATTAATTTATTTGTGTTGGTCAAGTACTCCTGGGCATGGGGTCTGCTCTGAAATATGGTTGATAGGCCCAGTGACACTACATTGTAAAAAACTGATTTTTCCTTTACTCATGCATGTACTTATGTGTGTGAGTATAAGCACATGAGTGGCCAGAAGTCAGCCTCAGGTTTTCTGTAGCTGGACTTTAGGCTCTTGTGACCTGCTCACTGCAGATGCTGGAAAACCAAACTCACATCCTCTGCTGAGCGATCTCTCCCACCCCAAGTGACCATCATTTTATCTGAAAACCTTAGGTATATCCCAAGCTCTGAGCACATTCTGTTGACTTTTATAATAGTCCAGGAGATGTCAATTCAAGGAGACTCAGGATGTTCCAAAATCCCCTCCTCTAAATCTTTGCTTTTGTTTTATTTCTTTGCTCTGAAATTCTCTGTAACTCTAAGAAGACAAATGAAGTCTAGTATAAAACCCAGGTGTAGGCGACCCATGAGCAGGAGCCTAAGTTTCTGAAGGAAAAGAGATAAGGGGAGGCAGACACAGGGGAGGGAGATTGTCTTAGACTGTGGTGGGACTTCTTGTCACTAGGAGAGGAAGGCAGCATGGGGTTGGTGCTGTGGACATCTTTTTTCTGGCCTTTGAGAGTAGCTGTAGCCATCCTCAGCCCCAGTGCACCCTGGTTACCTTGAGTTCCCCTGTGCTACATGAAGCCAGCAGGGCCTCTCGGTATTATTTTCCACTCACAGCACCCTGTATGAGGGGGAGACCCATTTCTGCTTCCTTCAGATTTTTGTAGGATTTAATTATTCATATTGGATAGCTTTGCATTTTCTTTCATTTTTCTTTTTTTTCCTCCCTAATTGTGCAGTTAGCTGACAGATGAAAAATAAAAATCCCCTCGGTTTCATGCTGAGTAAGCAGTGAAGAATCAGTGTCAGTGAGAGGACCGCAAATGATAGAGTCCAGCTTCCCAGGCCAACGCCAGAGGAAGAGGCATGCACCGGAAGTTTGCATGGTTTAGTCAGAAACTGAACGTTTGGAGGGCTTTTTTTTTTTTTCTTCAGAGAATGCTAAGCAGAAAAAGAGCCCTGAGGTCCCTACCCTTGGGGAGTGTTGGGAGAGGGAGACTGGGGTCTTTGTGGCTGCAGCAGAGGTGGCCCCTCATCAAGATATTCTGGGAAATGATAACCACTGACCATGAAGGTGTTAATAAAACTGCAGTGTAGGCCAAGATTAATCTTGAAGCTTTATTGTGTGTTTTTGGTGTCTTCCTCTTATCTGTTGAATTCCCCTTCTTTTCTTGGATTCCATTCTGATTTATCCTCTTGTTTCTCTCCATGACTCAAAATCTTATCCTTAAGTTCCTAAGATGTTCTGACCCTCTTATTTCTTGGGGTTGTGACCTACAGAAAATTTTTAAAACTCCTCTGTGTCTAGTTTTAGCTCAGAATTATCAAGTGTCAGGATAGTTGCATTGTAGACAAAGGACTTACAGAATGCCCTCAAAAGGTCATGGCTGGAGAGAAGGCTCAGTCACTAAGGTGCTGTGTGTAAGCATGAAGACCCGAATTCAGTCCCCAGGGCCCATGTAAAAAGTCGGATGCTGTGACACACATTATAATCCCAGTACTGAAGAGTCAGAGGCAAGAGGATTCCAATTGTTCACTGGCTAGCCAGTCTAGCCAAATCTGTCAGCTCCAAGTTCATAACTTCTCCTGCCTCAAAAATAAGGTGGAGAATGATTGAGGAAGACATTCAGCATCAACCTCTGGCTTCAGTGTTGACCCATACACAGGTACACACACATAAAGATGTACACTGTGTATATAAGCCCCCCAAAGAGTCAAAACAAAACTCATGTGCTTTGAGCAGCTGAGCAGTTCATGTATCATCTCAGAGTCTCACCAAACACTAGCTGATATCTAATCCCATTTTACAGTGAAAGGAACCATGATATACTTAAATAAAATAATTTTATCTAAGATTATATAGCTTTTAAATGATAATGGTCATATCTGAACTGGCAGGCTAGCTCATTATAAACCACAATGCCCAGAGCCACTCTAATGCATGCTAGCTACAGCCACTATTGTTCCTGCCCCTAAGTATTCTAAAGAACATTAGGACCCAAGAGAATGTAACATCTCTTCAGCTCATTAGGCATATTAATTTGGAAAGATTCGGGATGTATCTCAGTATATTAAAATATTAGAAAAGTCAAATGGGAAAGAAATATTCATAAAAGCAGACGTTCTCTATTATACCTTTTAGGTTTCCCCAAAAGTTTCAAAGACTGTAGAAAATCCCTGTGTACTCTGTGCCCAGTTTCCATTGTTGTTAAGAGTTCTGACATAGTACCAACCCATGAGCTGGCATGGTAATATTAGCTACAGTCCAGTCTCTTCAGTTATGTGTGTGTGTGTGTGTGTGTGTGTGTGTGTGTGTGTGTGTGTGAGAGAGAGAGAGAGAGAGAGAGAGAGAGAGAGAGAGAGAGAGAGAGAGAGAGAGAGATCTGGACTCCTTTCTGGGATGCCACATTATCTTTATGAGGTTCTCTTGAGTGGGGCAGGTTTTTGAGATATTCCTTGAGTTTTCTAAAGATTTTATTTGTGTACATGTCTCTGTGTATAAATTTATGTGCATGTGTGTATGCAAGTGCGTACACCTCTGCTCATATTTGTGCATCATCTGAAGAGCAGAAGATAGCTAAGGCATCAGGTGTTCTCCCCTATCACTCTCTATCTATTTCTTAGTAGCATGGCCTCCAGAACTGGGACTTCCCATTTTCTCCACTGAGTTGGAAGTCAGAAAATCCCTGCAATCTTCAGAGCTGAAGTTACAGGTGTCCTCAGGACAATAGGGTGGGATCCAGCCTCTGGTCCTCATAATTGTGCAACAAGTTCTCTTAACCACTGAGCATTTCTCCAGTGATATGGTTTGGTTTTACTGGCTATGATGGTTCTGAGAAGTAATGGTCTCCATACCCCTCAGTTTGGATATGTCTGTTGGGGTTCTCTTGGTATGATAGGGTCATAGGTTTGGGGAGGAAAACAAGAAAAACACTGTACCATTCTCCTTAGATCATTACAAAGATACATGCCATCAAGGTGGTTGATTGGTAATGATATCAGGCTTACTTAGCCTGTCAGAGCCGTGCTTTCAATTGCGAACATTTTATTTGTCCCTCTTCCTGAACCATATACTTTAGGAAGCCAGGAAGCATATCTCACTCTTACTTATAGGACAGGGATTTTTGTATTTCATCTTTGGAAATGGGTCTGCATAATCCTTCTGCCTGGGAGATTTCTCCCTTCACTCCCATTTTGTTATTCAACCTATTCCTCATAGCAGTGTGAATTCATGGGGATTTTTGTTATACCTTGGGTTATAATCTGTCCTTTGTTACTTATTATTCAAATTGTTTTTTTGGCCACTGAGAGCTTTGGTTGATGGTATCCTGTCTCCTTAGACACAAGTGAGAACCTGCAGGTAGGAATCATTTCAAAACCCTTAGTAATAATTTGTGAATTACTTAGCTGCAGGATCTGGGCCTTCCTGGGTCTTTTTACACCCATGAACAAAATGCTCTGCTTTTGTGTGTATGAGCAGCTAGCTGTTTACATGACAAAAACCTCTTTAGCTTGAACAAAACCTCCTCATGGGTGAAGACCAAAGTCACTAGAAATAAGAAATGTGAAAGGCCAATGAGAAAACAGAGCAGATGGCTTGTTGATTATTCATGGAAGTTAGTGGCCTACTGAACCTTTGAGTACAATTAAGATTGCAGGGACCTTTCGGATTTGAGGTAAATTCACAGAAGCCTGGAATATAGACTTGGTACTTGAGCTCACAGATTTACCCCACCCTGATTAGAGGGTGTTGTGATGCTACCCCCACCTCCCTATCATTTCCTATACTGTAAGGACCAGAGAAGCTCACAAAGGCTTGAATTAAGGGTCCCTGGATGCCACTTCTCAGCTGCTCTCCTTTTCTAGCTGGTGGGGGAGGGGGGAAGAGGGGGATGGTATGGGTTATAGTCAGCACATTTGGAAGAAAAGTTTCTTGATCTGGAAAATAAAATACTTGAGCTATACAAAGAAAATAACTTCCACCTTTATTTACAAAAACCTGACCCTTGTTATGGCATACCCTAACCCAAAGGCTATCTGTCTTTGGAAGCCTGACTCCTCTTGCTAGGCAGATTCTTCGAAGGGCTATGATCTTCTATTTCCTACCCTCAGGGGAACTCTTTTCCACCCTCACAGTGTTTGTGGCCAATAGCTCTCTGGTCAGAGGCATTGATAAATTGGAGTAGGCATCCACAGTAGGAACCCATCCTACTTTGTAAATCTGCATAAGGGAAATCCTCTCCTCCCAGGACTTTGCCATGTGGAGAGGCCCTTTCTCTTTGGAATCATTCATGAGTTATCTATTATGTGACAGCAACAGTAGCAGGCTTTCTTGGGAAGACAAAATGTGTTACTTCACAGGGAAGGAGGAGCAGGGAGGAGGTGGACATTTATAAAGTAGTTATATTAGACACAATACTTTAGTTATCTTCTGAACTTCAAATGCACCCAATTCATTCAAAATATTCTGAAGACTTTGTTCAAAGGACAGATAAAAGAGCATAAGGAACTGATTCAGTGATACAGCAAGGATGGGACTGAGGTGAGATTGGAATCCTAAGCCCATGTGCTTTCTTTCCTACCAGAGTATTCTAGAAACACTGGGAAGTAACCTGACAGCGAACATAGTAACATTCCTTTTCTTCTTTCTCTTCAAGCTTCTTAAAGAGTTTTCATAATTCCTCCTCAATCCCAAAGAGCCATTTAAGTTTGGGGAGATGATAGGAAAGGGTGGGGGACAAGGAGAAATGGGAGGAAGGCCAAGGATTCACATTTAATGTCCATTGGCAGAACAATGTTTCCAGGCTGTGTGTCTTCCTGGCAGCTATGATGCATCTCTCTAAAGCAAGAGTAAAGATTCTCAGAGAGAACAAATAGACAAGTGGCTTGTACTGAAGTCACTAGACCAGAAGCCATCATCAAATCCACGATGTTTCCACCTGCATTAGAACATGATGAGTATTTCTAATCAATATCTATTTCCTTCATACAGAAACCCCGAAACTCATGACTAACACTAGAGTTAGCTCAAGCCTGAAGATGAAGCGGGGGTACAAATTGCTACCTACCTACTTTATATGGTTGTCATGGTGATTAAGTTTTATAGCCCACTTTAAGTAGAGCCTAGCACAGAACAGGGATGTGTTTACTGAACAAATTCCAAGGGGTTGTCACATTGTCTTTGCTGGGTCATGAGTTCCACAGATAGCTTATATTCCTATTGTAGAATAAATGACAGATAAGATGTAGTAGATAAGGGCTGTGGAGATGGCTTAGCTGGTAAAGTGTTTGCCGTTGAAGCATAAGGCTCTATTGCCAATCTCCAGGACTCAGTTAAAAAATCCAAGTGTAATGGTATACACTTGTAATCACAGTGCTAGAGGGGTAAAGATAGGTGGATCTCTGCAGGTCAGTAGCCACCCAGCCTAGGCCACATAGTGAGTCATAGGCCAATAAGAGACCCTAGCTCAAAATAAACCTGGGGGACAGTATCTGAGGAGTGACAGCTGAAGTTGTCCTCTGGCCTCTACATACAAGCACATCCCCTACACGTGCACACACAAACACAGGCATGCACAAGTGCATACAATATAGTAGATAAAAAGACTCAGCAGGGCCACTATAGTGACCTCACATCATGCAGATTCTCAAATCTGTGATGCTTCCTGTTGTGTGAGTATGTGCTAGGGTGTTACAGGTCTACAAGACGGAAGTCAAAATTATATTGTTCAATGCTTTCAAACTTGGAAATGCGTCTACTATGGGCTGAAAGACTCAGCATGTTTAAGGAATACAGTGCTGCACACAAATATGTGGGGAGCTTCAAGTTGGGTCTGTGAAGCAGAGTCCTTCCACACGGGTAGGCAATGTGCTTAGGTTGGTTGATGAGTGATTGTATGGTGCAGGTTTTGTTCCTAGAAAGTAGGATCAAATACTTTGTAATGACCTGGGCGGTCAACTCATAATCTTTAGCACAGAGCTGAGTTCTCAGAGTGGAGCTCCCAACCCCCTTTTCTGACTGGAGAGGTGCTCCAGCAAATTACTTGATTAGCTATTTTTCAAAATTAAATTGGTTTTGATCTGGATGTTGTCAGGAAAAAAATCTAAGGCCGCGAGAAGATTACAGTATTTATAAATCCAAAGCAGCTGCTTCTATGTGCATGGCTTCTGTTTAAAAAAAAAAAAAAAAAAGAAGAGAAAAGAAAAGAAAAACATGATTTGACAATCCCCATTGTAAGTTTTAGTTCTCTACAAAAGTGAAAAACAGGTAAGGCATTAAAACTCAAAAGAGTAGGTTTTATTGTGGAAGTTTTACTATGGAAATTCTAAAATGCACTTAACTGCAATATTGGTATGAGTTGTTGGCTTGAGTTTCAGTAAAGAAAAGCTAACCCACAGTTGATAATCACAGGTATTTACTTGAGTCTGTTCCAAGAGCCAGGAAATTTGGCTTTCCCACATAATAGAATGAAAAGGGAGGTATTAGTACATATATGTATACATAGAGCTATCACCTGCACATGGGGCTGTCCCAGCTTGCCTGCTGGTGGCAATTCCTAGGAAACCTCAATCAGTTTTGTAGTGAGCTCATTGATTTCGGTTCTAGCCATTTTTCTGTGACTGATTCATTCTCACTAATTCTGCAAGAGCATATAGGAACAAGAAATATCAGGGTCTAGTATTTCCTGAGAGGTAGCTTCAGGATTTCACCCATCTAGCACATTCCATCACAAGCATCAAGCAAAGAACATCGTCATTCTGCCCTACTGCTTTGCATAACTTTTCAGGGACAGCAAGAATACTGCAGGTTTGTACAGACCTGGGTTTGAAAAGCACCTTTGCCCCTGTGTTAGGGTTCTCCAAAGGAACAGCCCATTTAGAATGAGTACATACTACAGAAGGGGGTTTATTAGATTAGCTTACCCAATATGAGCTGTATCATTCAATAATGGCTATCTGCATGCTGGAGAAGCTGAGAGCCCAGTAGCTGCCCAAAGGCTGGATGCCTCAGGAGTCCCATTCTGCTGCTGAAAGTCTGGAGGAATTTTAGACAGTGACTGGCTACATTAGAGACAGAAGCAGTTGGGTTCTGATGGCAGCGTAACAGGAAAGACACACTTATAGGCAAGTAGCTACAACAGGCAGGCAAGTGGCACTGCTTCTTCCTCAGAACTCTATACATGGAGCCACAATTACAAGGTGCCACCCACTCTGGGGAAAGAAGGGTCTTTCCTTCCTAGGGATGCCATCACAGACTTGCCTGATAGTTAACAGATATAACTGACAATCGATACAAACTATCATGTAGATTTCAATTACAAATGACAACTAGGAAGGATTTACTTGGAAGGTAACCACCACAAAAAGGTCATAGAGTCATAATCTTGAAAACTCTTATTTGCTGTTTGGTGAGTATTTTTCGTCATTGGTGGCCAACACCAAGTGCAGAAATTTGAAAGGGACTGTAAAAGGGCAGCTTTGTATTAAAGGCTACCTGCTATGTGCCATGTGCCCACAGAGAAATCACAAAATCTCTCTGAACCCTATTGTATTTTCATCTGTACAATGAGGATAACGGTACTGAGCAGAGAGAAAAATGCAGTTATCTTGCTTTTGTAACTTTTACTTAAGACAACGAGTGCAAATAAAAATCAGCCTGCCTTTCCTACAAGAATGTGAGTTAAATGGGTGCATTGGCTCAACTTATCCATCAACTTGATGTGACTAGAATCTGAAGAATTTCTATGAGAAACTGTCTAGACCAGGCTGACTTGTGGGTGTGCCTGTAGGGGAGTGTCTTGATTGTTAATTGATGTAGGAAGATCCAGCCCATTGTGAGCAGCACCATTCGCTAGGCTGGGCCCTGCACTGTGAGAGTGGAGAAAGCTAGCTGAGGATAAGCACCAACAAGCAGGCAACCTGGACACACTCATTTCTGTTTCCAGACTCTAGATGTGGTGTGATGTGACCAGCTGTCTCAAGTTCCTGTCTCTATGACGTCCCAGCAAGAATGGACAGCAACCTCGAATTATAAGCTAAATAAACCCTTATCTCACCCCTGTTGCTTTCTGTTAGGGTGTTTGTCACAACAGTATGGATGAAAGAAGGACACCGATCGATCAAGGAACCGTGTTAGCATCACTGAAGTGTCCTTCCCTTCTTTGAGATCTGATTCCTTGTAAACAATAAATACTTGCTGCATGAATGAATGAGGGCACAAGTGAGCACGTGCACTGAAGTTTTACAGAGTGTACCTCATTCTTCTGGGTACCCAAACTACTCTATGGTGGTTCTCCCGAGCTGCCTGAGCCTGGGCCATTATTTCTCTGTGTGCATCATCCTCTGGCAAGAGTCTTTCCACCTCCTGGCATCTTCTCAGGCCACCTCTTCCCTGCCTCCTGCCCCTCCTCCAGTCCGTGTGTGTTCAGGGAATGCAAACTAATTTAACCAGAGCCAAACATAATTAGGAGAGTAAATCTGCTGCCACTGCTGCTGCTGGAACAAGCGGCTGAGAAAGCCATACAGAGCATTCCAAAATGCAATCCGGTCTGGAGGCTCCTTGGACTCCCCACTGCTACTGTAATCACTGCACTGCTGTGGGCTGCACCCTCCATACCAGCCCGGACAGGAAGGAGTTCATTGAACAGCAGCCTTTACTCCCTTTATATTTGATGACCAGGAGCCAGCCATTTGAGGAAGGTGGAGGTAGGGATGGGGACAGTTACAACATATCTATCTGTTCCCAGGAATTTACTCTTGACCAAAGATAGTTGCAGGTTCCAAGCTACCTTTTGCATTTGTTCATTTAGTTTTTGGTGTGTGTTCATCTATCCCCTTCCTCCCGTTGGTCACCCTCCTGTACCTTGTCAATGGCCTCGGAGAAGAAGCTTGCCAGGACATCCACTGGGGATAATTGGTTTTGGAATGGTCCAGGATCTCAAGTACTGTTTGGTTTCTCTTTGTTTTTGATCAGACGACTGGATAATTTCACCCGCCCCCCATGAAAATCTCTGGAACAGAAGGGCTTGGGATTTAAAGTGTTAGCAAGCCGATTCTGTTCACTTTAGATTTACTCGGGATGCTTGAGGTGGGGGAGAGCCTGATGACCTGGAGCAAGCCCTTCTTGCAGACACTCTGAAATCCCAGCTCAGTTATCACAACCTCCTGCTTTCCTGCTTCTCTGAAATTAGAGGTTCCAGTGAGAGAGCTGGAACTCAGCTTCTTTTGCTGTGGATCTGTGCATGAAGGGCTATTGTGGAAGCTTGGGACTTTATCTTTTCCTGTGTGTTGGGGGTTGGGGGGAGACCCATATAGCCCAGACTCCCTTTGTGTTGAGACTCACTTTCTCACTTTCCTGCCTCCACCTTCTCAGAGCTTGGATTACAAACATGCCACCATGCCTGGCTCAAAAGTTTATTAATGTCAGATACTATATAGCCATTTGGGTCCTGATGTTTAACTCCCAGCCCACTGTCCAAACTTGGACACTCAACAGAGTGTGAGCATCCCTCAGAGAAATAGAGATGGGATAGGTTTTACTTATACTAAAACAGTTGGGAGCAGCTCTAAATTGGAGTTCTTGTGTTCCTGTTTCTAATAACAATACTTATGGTATACAGAGTGATTACAAGGGCCTCATGCTTTATTAAGCCATTTATCTACAGCTGCATGCTGAATCCTTATAGAAGTCTCGAAAAGTAGCAAAACTGTTCCCACACTCAAAACAAGATGGGACTCCCAACCCCTTTGCTTTCCAGGGGCTAGAACTAGGGATTGACCAAGGATTTGTCCCCACTCTGCCCCCTTAAGCACCTTAGTGAGTCTTACTCCATCATCTTTGTGTGCTGTATTGATTATCGAGGGTTCTTTCTCTGTGGGTGGATACTTTCTGAGGCAGGGTTGAGTCTTTGTTGTACAACATAATAGTCCCATGTCCTAGTTCAGTCCCTACCACAGTGTAAGAGCTCAGGGTGTGACCAATGAATTAAAGAGGGGCCCAAGAGTGGAACAAGGAGTGGTGGTACTCCTCCAGCACCCTTGACACTTCTTTCTTGGAAGCAATTTTAAAAATTAAATCAGAGAGCCAGGGTGTAGTTCAATGGCAGCACATTTGCCTTGGGTTTTTATAACCCTTTGCTTTTCATATTGTAAAAACAGCAAAATGAAACTCAGTCTATTTCCATGGGAAAGCTTTCTTTCCCATTTTGGGATTTACTTCATTAACTATCACCAGTGAGTCCCCTTCCTTCCAGGCCCTCTAATCTTAGGAGTGAAGGGAACAGACCCCGCTGGCAGCATCACAGCTTAGGACCTGGCATAGTGCCCAGCATCATGCAGTTGATGACAGTACCATACTCACAGATCTGGGAGCAGAGGGTACAGGGCTTCGTGTGGGGAACAGAAACGTGTGCCCCCTGACAGATGGACTTTCCCCATACAAGAAGACTCCAGCATTGGAGGTGAAACCAGTGTGTCAGCCAGGGTTAACATCAGGGAAGAGACCAATGCAGGAATCTAGGGAACTGGTCCTGCCTCTTTCCTAGCCCTTAATGCTGGTGACGCTCCCACTTGCTCTATTGAAACAGATATATTGGTGCACATGTCTATCCAGTTAGGCTGCCTTTGCAAGCCCAACTCTGTTTCTCCACACACTGGAGGTTTGTAGCCAGCAAATATGTACTAAGGCCCACTCCTAACTGACCCTGGCTGACAGGGAGCTAGGCCCAGGGAGTACAGCAGATAAATAACCTCTTCTTTCTTGGGTTCTAGTTGGGGCGAGATAGGCAACAAACAGATAAACTCACAGAAGAGCTGGGGCAGATGCTCCGAACTGTGTGGTTTGTAATGACTCTGTCTGTCAGACAGTGTTTGCTGGCAGCTCTAATGAGTCTCCCTAGCAACTGGAGTGGTTGACAAGGGGATTAAGAATCCAGAAAAGTATTGTTGTGAGATCGGTTGATTTGGGATTGACAGAGTCCACAGATCATGACGGATATGGGATTCTGTCAACTCCATTCTGCCTTGGAAGAAATTCAATTAGTATACATATGTTGAAACTTTCTTCCGAAGGTATTTGTTCCAAACATCAGCACTCCCCTTTAATGGTTGTTAGTACCAGGAAATGAATATCTGATTACATTCTTCTAAGGCAGCTCCCTTAGCAGCAGGTGGAATCTCATCTTATCATATCTCCTGCATAATTCATTTTGGGCAAAGTCCCTCGAGTTTTGCTTTGAAAACATGAGGGAAAAGCGAAACTGATTCGAGGGTCATGAGAGTCTTTAAACATTCTGGATAAGTGAAAGCATCTAATGTGATTCCAGGAACAGCCTCTGAAACGAGAACTTTTGCAGATTTGTGTGTGTGTGCAGGGCAGGGAGGCAGAGTGGGCAATGTTCCTCAGTGGGAAGCTTTGACAATCCTGTCACCTGGTCGGGGTGTGTAGGTCAAGGGGAAAAGGGATAACTGGTGTCCCTGGCTGAGGCTATAAGCAAGTGAGCAGTAGCCTGCTTGTTTACCCGCTACACATTTCCCAGAAACCATGTCCAGTACTTGGCTAGAGCTGATTGCCTTAGGAATATTAAAGAGCAGGGGCAGATACAGTGGATGGCCGGCTGTGATAGCTGCAGTTGGTGGCAGATGCAGTGGATGGCTGGCCATGATAGCTGCAGTCCTAGAACATCTTACTCCATGGATAGAGAGTGTGCTTTTAACTCTTTCTGTGTAAGGATGCATGTGTTATGATGACCTGACTGTCCTCACCCCAAAGTCTTTGTTTCCCTCCTGGGAACACAGCTTAGCCTCCCAGAAAGTCAACTCCCTCTTGTCCTCATCTCTTCTGGCATGGCCTGTGGAAGAACTGGGACCTGGGAAGTGGCTAGCAGTGTGTTGGCACTGCTTTGTGTTGTCTCTGGTCCCTCTTTCAGAGGCTAGAGTCACTCCATACTCAGTTGTGGAATTCTCAGAAGCCGTGTGCAATGTGCCCATAGACTTTTCTTTAGCTCTTCTTGAGTTTAGCTGCCCACAGTATTTCTTCAGGGATATACAAAAGAATTATTTCTACAAAATTGAGTTTAGCAAATACTCATACATACTTACATATATATGTACACACACACACACACACACACACACACACACACACACACACACACATATAATATATATTAAGGTCATCCATTCACCAGTGCATCCTGGGAAGTCAGAGGTTCACTGCAAAGCAGATGTCTTCTTTCCCTACTGCTTCTTTTAAAGGGCAACAGAAACCCAATCACCTTGCCAGGCATGTCCATCATTTTGTCATTGAATCATGACATTGTCTCCTATCAAATTCATGCCTAAGAACAGCACAATCAAGTTTCAACATAATTGGCTAAACATCCTCAGAGTATTTTAAATAAGTGTGTGGTTTGTGTTGAGTAACAACAGTCATCGCTTTCCGTGGGTACATGTGGCCCTCTGGTTGGGTTGCAGGTTAGACACTCCTGGTGGTGGATGTGGCAGATTTGGGGCTAACCTTATTGGGAGAAATAAGAAGGGATGAGGTTGTCACACTGTTACTCAACACAACAAGAATGAGGGATAAAAATATGAAGTCATTCACCAAGAGAATACTATGCTGGGGACCAGTCTCTGAGATCCCCCAAAGAGATCGTTTGTATCTTCCTCCAAAGGCTAGGGAGATGAACATCCTAGATTCTGACTTCTGGATGATTCTTTAGAAACTGTGCCATCTTACATCTTTTTCAGGTCCCAGAACCCAGATACAGGATGTAAGACAAACCAGTTGGTATAACAATGGCTATGTGAGCCTGTCTGCAGTGAAAACTCTTTTGAGTTTGAGGCTTGTGCCGCTAGCCAGCACTCAGTTTCCTCTTTTGTCAACTAATACCTGTTTCATAAAACAACTGAGCAGGCTACACTGGTCAACCTGTGGAGAGTGCTTAGCAATGGTTCTTGCCATATGTGGAAAGGTTTGGGCAATAATACTGCTGTAGTCACCACAACCAGCTCCGGTGTTGTTTGTGTAGTACAGTTAAAAATGTTCATGATGTCAATCAAACCTAACGTTAGGTGGCATTTGCTATAAAGCAGATCTCAAAACACCATGAGTATAAGCACTGGCTTATGACACAATTTTCAGGTGTTTCCCTGCCCACTGGCAATCTCTTCAACTTCATATTTCAGATCATAAGGTGCTTGTAGACCAAGACACAACATAATTTGGTTTTGCTGCATTGTTGTGAGGGCTGGGGACATACATGGATAAGGAGATGCTGCAGACTTACTTTGCACCTGCACTGGCCTCTTTGGTATTATTGTAGATTCCAAGGAGGAATGAAAAATGCCAGTGAGCCACACCACTAGGCATCACGCTGTGGTTTTTATATGTACAGATGCACCAGACAGTTAAGTGTTAGAGAAAGCTTGGGGGCTAGGTCACCCAGGAAGTATTTTCATGTCTCCACTTGACCTGTTTGTAAGATAGTCATTGATAATACAGGTCTCAGGAAACTGAGCACCCTTCCTCTGTCAGTGGAGTCTACTCATATGTTTCTGCACTGCAGGGCAGAGGGTGCTCATGGGTTTAGTGAACAAATAAAGTACAGGGCCTAGGGCCCATAAAGACAGTGCACAAACATGTGTCATGTGTGAACTCCTTCCTGGCTGAGTGACTTTGAGTTGGAAGCTGTTGCTACAGAATACTGAGGAGAAAGGCCCCTACAGCTAATTAAGGGAGATCTGCTTTAGTTATTGTTGCCTCCATTATGCTGTCTATAAAGGGGGGACTATTCATGTTTTTCTACTTGGATTTGGGATGAATTAGATATGAGGTATACGGAGTATTTGAATGATGTGTCAGCTAGACAGCTAAGTAGCTCATAGCTGCTCAACATCTGGCTTTCAGCTTTATTTATCTCAGAAAGGTGATGTTTCATGAGACAGATTAGATGTATTATCCCCCCCACACACACCCCATGGTTAAATTAAAGAGGAAGTTACATGATGTACTGTATTAGTGACTTTTCTTATTCTGTGATCATATAGCTGTCAGAAGCAACCTGAGGAGGACATGATTTTTTTTGAATATGGTTCCAGGGGAATTCTGTCTGTTGTGACAGCAAAGATGTGGCAGACAAAGTGGTTTGGACTGTGGCAGCTGGTCCCAGCAGGCTGTAGACCGGAGGCAGAGTTCAAGCTAGAAGTGGGTCTGGGCCATAACTGTGAAAGATCCCTAATGACCCACCACTGCCAGCTGTGGCTCAGGAACCTACAGTCCACAATGTCTCGAATAGCACTGCCATCCAGGAACCACATCTTCACACACATCTGTGAGGGAACATTTCCTATTTTTCTATAATACTTGCCCCAAATCATTAGTCATGCAAGCCTCAAAGTTGGGGTTCAAACATAGAGTGGGTTTGACCCTGCCCAGATCCTGCAGCCAGTTCTCGCTATCATCCTGCTGTCCTGTCTTCAACAGAAGGGCTGGCTAGTTCAAAGGCAGTCTGTAGTTGATTGTACAAGGCACTTTGAAGGGTTCCAGGAGTGGACTGCATATGGGAAGGGAGTCCCAGGAGGACAGAGCTTTGAATGAACCAACACATTATAGAGGGTCTAGAATACTACTATTTATTTCTTTAATTAATTTTTAAATTGTATGTGTATGTATGTTTTCCTACTAGTGTGTGTAGCATCTTGTGCATGCAGTACCCATGGAGGCCAGAAGAGGGCATCAAATCTTCCGGGCTTGGAGTGCATAGATAGTCATGTGGGTTCTGGGAACCTAACCCTGGTGCTTTGCCAGAGCAGCAAATGCTCATAACTGCTGAGCCATAGCTTCAGCCCCTTATAGTAGTCTACAGATTGCCTTTTGCCCCCTTATTGGTTGGAAGATACTGGTTGGGACTTTGAGCAAAGAGACAGGATCTGCATTTTGATTCCCTGTACTTTAATACTCCTTCCTGTCTGCTTCCCAATAATGAGGACTGTCATTTACCAGGTGTTGTTACATGCATTGTTATGCTAATCCATTCATAAGCAGTTTCTTATTTGATTACTAAACCTGATTTGTGAGCTGGTAATCCAATCTCTGTTAACAGATTGGGAAACTAAGGGTTTGGAAGTTCAGTAGTTGATCAAAGTTCCCGTAGCTTAGATGCAGCAACTCTGGATTCTCACCTTGTCCTATTTGGTACTGGAACCAGAGCTCTCTTTCTCTGCCATTTCTGAAGTTTCTTCATCTGCTATATTTTTGCTTTCCTGGTCCAGATTTAGCTCCAATTGGTCCTCCTCTGAAAGGGAGGTCACCCAAAATCAGGCTGGCACTTTCCTTCATGGCACACCAGCACCCAGGAGAGGAGCTTTTCTTAATATGTATGTGACATCTCACTAGGCTCCATAGTACCAAAGGGGACAGCGGAGGGATGTCCACCGAGATCAAGAATATTAAATCCAGAAGCTCATTGGCCAGGGAATTCAAGCACCAAGCCTGACTGATGGCAGCTTTGGTGATATGCTAATAGGACAAGCTGACCTTCTGCACCCACTCTTAAGGGGGCTTGTGAATTTGTCCTTTCAGATCTTGCATCCCTTCAGCCTGGAGGGGGGGGGACAGAAATGTTTACTTCATTTATTACTTTATCCTCATCACCTGATGCACAGTTTGACACATAGTCAAAGCCAAATTATTATTTGTTGAATGCAAAATAATAATAATAATAATAACGAGCCATTATGGAGTGTTTTCTCCCGTCCAGGCACATTGCATGATCATTTAATCATCACAGCTTTCAAGTAAGAGCGGCTTTGCCACTCTCACATTTCGCAGGCTAGGCAGGTAGCAGAGCTCAAACATACAGCAAAGTTAGCCTGAACATCAGTGTCCTCGGAGTAGAAAAAGCTCTGAATCAGGGCCACCCCAGCTTGAAAGTTAGCAGAAGAGAACCCAACCCTTCCATCCCTGCTTCTTGTTTCTCTATATGGCAGGGTTATTTCAGGCACTGAGCTTTGCACACAGCTCTGTTTCTTCTATGTTGCCATTTCAGGGATACAATGTGGAACAAATGCCTCAGCCTGGCTGGTGAGCTGTTGGGGGTAGAGAGCTGGAGGGTGGCATCTTAGTGCTTGGCTTTGGGGTCCTGGACTTGAACTTGAGCTGCTGCTAGCAGCTCCTGGATGCTCCAGAGAAGTGATGGCTTTGCAATTTGCTTTCCTTCCCTAAGTGCACCACGGGATGCCCCATCTTGAAATCAGTCTCATTGAAGAATCGATCCTTTTTGAAGCAAATGTGTTATCTGAAACCTTTTTTATGGTTTTATAAGAAACACACAGCTCTTTCTAAGCATGCATGGCCTGGGTTTGTCTGATGGTCTTTTTCATTCCTACTCTGCCACCCACACGGAGATAACACTGGGTATTACCTACCCATGCATGCTCCACTGTGGATAGGGCAAATACCTAACTGTGTTAGAGTGGGACTGGTGACTGTATTTCTTTCTTTCTTTCTTTCTTTCTTTCTTTCTTTCTTTCTTTCTTTCTTTCTTTCTTTCTTCTTCCTTCCTTCCTTCCTTCCTTTCTTTCTTTCTTTTTAAAATAAAGACAAAGTCTCAAGAATATCATGTAGACAAGGCTTGGTCTCATATTCCATCCTGTTGAGTGTTGTGACCTTGAAGTTCCTGATTTCCTGGTATCTAATTACGAAATATTAGGATGACAGGCATGCTCACACCAGCACACTTCATTTTATGTGGAGGGTGAGAATTGAACACAGAGCTTCATACATGCTAGACACTTCTCACACCACCACCACCACACTTCATTTTATGTGGGGGTGGGAAGTGAACCCAGTGTTTCTTATATGCTAGACACCTGGCAGCAAGCGTCTTTCCCCACTGAGCTATCTTGCCTGCCTCAATTAAACTGTTATTAAGCACCTACTCTCTGTAAGGAATTGTGCAAAGGTTGAGCTTCATCCTAGCCCAGTGACTATTGCCTTTGAAGTTGAGAAATCAGGGGTCAGGGTGTAGCTCAGTGATGAGCACTCACCCATGCATAAGCACGGGGTCTTGAGTTTGAGCATTGCCAGGAGGAAGAGGAGGAAGAGAGGAGTGGAAGTATCGGGAGGTGGAAGTATCGGGAGGAGGTGAGACACTCGCAGAGACACATATAAGAGGACCATGGCTGGTGTGAGTAGACACTGGAATGATGCATCTGGAAAGCAAGAGATGAGATGGCAAGGACAGCCAGCATTGTACAGAAGTTGGGGAAAACGTGTGGAAAGTTGCCTCCTCTAAGATCTCTGTAAGATCCAGCCCTTCTGACACTCGCATCTCTGTGTGAGAGGAGAGTCTGGACAATAAAAGATTTAGGCCCTTTACTGAAGCACCTCTAGAACACTACCTACCCAGTATTTCACAGGGAGAACCTGCACAATCCTGTGCTGCTGTTCCAATCCCAACCCAGGTAGTATTAGCAGCAGCTGAACCCCAGCCCCTCCTTCATAGAGCCACAGGCTTTGCCCCTGGAGCTGCTCTGCTGGGTTGCTTCCTTCCCTTTCCTTCTGTCTCCATTGTGAATTCTGTATGGGTAGAGGACAGACTTAATTCACTGCCACAGTCTCAGATCCTGGAAAACACTTAGCACTCAATAGACTTGAAAACATAAACAAATGAAACAGATTTTTGGCTAAGGCAGACTTTCTAAGGCCCTAGAAACCATCAACAACCCACAGGTTTATGTATTAATTCTACTGATATTATTCTTTTAAGATTAATTTTAGTTTGAGTTATGTGTATATACATGTCAGTGTGTCAGCATGTGCCTGCGAGTGCAAGTATATGTGGAGGTCAGAAGTATGGCATCCCCCTGGAGCTAGAGTTAGAAGTGTACGACATGAGGCACCCGATGTGGGTGCTGGGAACTGAACTGGGGTCCCCTGCGAGAACAGTTCACACTCAATTATTGAGACATCCCTCTAGTCTCCTGCTGATATTATTTTTAGGTGTTTTTAAAAAATATGTTAATATTGTGTGTGTGTGTGTGTGTGTGTGTGTGTGCGCACACACACACACACACATGCACAATAGTGCACTTGCCAAAGTCAGGTCTCTCTTTTTATTTATTTATTTTTCTTTTCTTAAAAAAAGATTTATTTACTATGTACACAATGTTCTGCCTGTGTGTAAGCCTGCACGCCAGAAGAGGGCACCAGATCTCATTATTGATGGTTGTGAGCCACCATGTGGTTGCTGGGAATTGAACTCAGGACCTCTGGAAGAACAGCCAGTGCTCTTAACCTGTGAGCCATCTCTCCAGATCCCCAGTTCTTTCTTTTTAACATGTGGGTCCAGGGGCAAACATCCTTACCCACTGAATCATCATGTCAGTCTACTGATATTATTGAGTCTGCCAGAAATTGTTCAAGGAGTTGAGAATATAGTGGAAAAAACCAATGAGACCAGAGGACTTCTGCTTTCTGGGAGTTTGTGGTCTAGAGCAGAGGCTGGGCCAGGGGTTAGGTTAAAGCAGCCAACATACACCAGAGCACCTTAATGGTGCAGATCTCTCTGAACAGTCAGTCCTAAACTCCTTTCAGGATGAGGGGACAGTGACTACAGCCACCTCAGTTAGATGGTGCTGAGAAAGGCTTCTTCTCAGAAATGACATGTCATCTGGAACTTAGTTATTAAAGAGGACACATCTTCAAGATGTGAAGGACAACCAAAGGACCCTAAAGAAGAAAAAGTTACCATGTGGTATTTGGAAAACAGAAAGAATTCTCTCTAGCAAGGGATACAGGGGCTGAAGGGTATGGACTGGTGTCAGTGAGGCAGACTAGTCCTGTTCTTCATCTTCCAAAACAAGTAAGTTCCAAGTCACAGGCAAGTGACTTATGTGCTTCCACTCTGAGGAATGTTGCTCATTGAAAATTGCATGAGATGTTTCTGGCTGGCAAGGAGGGGACACAGTCTTGATCAAATCCAGCCTTAGGAATGGGGCCACATTCTCTCTCGCCAAGGCCAGAGAGAGCAAAGCCAGACCTTGCATTTTCTTCTCATTAAATCATAGAGGTCTAGAGGGGCCACCCATGGAGCCTGTCCTCACTTGGCAGCTTACGCCTGGCCTTTACTTTATTTGAAGCTTTATGTTCTTTGTGTTCTAGCAAAAAGGAGAGGCAGAGCTGACTTCTGGGACTCCTGTCTCGGCTGATCCTAGCCATGCGCCATTGTATAAGCCCTAAGCTATTCTGTGTCCTGTGGTTTGGTGCCAGGGATATGAGAAGTGGCCTCTTGTTACAAAGTCATCGTGTTTGTCCTTGGTTTTTGTGTTTATTTGGAAATCATAGATGTCTCTAATTGCTTCTATGGCCCAAAATGTTCCTCAACTGAAATTCTATAGGAAATAGAGTTTGCTTTATTAAAGAGCATTTCTAAGGGGTTTGAGGGGTCTTGGGTTGCATTTGTTTTGCCTCTTTGCTTTTTTTTTTTTTAAGTTTTAATTTGTCACAATGTATAATCACTTGCTCCTATGCTGGAATTACTCTCCAAGCTTCTACAATCATGTAGTATAATTCCCTTTATTACTTGGGAATCATTTTTAGCTTTCTGTTACGATGACTGGACAAGGAACAGATGAAGCTGACATGGCACGTCCTTTGAAAGGGGACTCCTTCCACCATGTGGCTGGCTCCCAGGGATCCAACTGAGGTCATCAGGTTGGAAGACCTGCTCTCTTTGCTTTCTGTCCTGTGGTTTGGAAAAGAAGCATTACAAGCAACAAATCTCTGTTCTCCCATGGGTCTCACCCACCCGGGGCCAGTAAGGTTTATGCAGTTGGCATTTTACACTGGGAGGAATGGCCTCCCCTCCTAGAGAGGTGAGATGATGTATCCAAGATCATCAGTACAGTCAGGGTCAAAGCTACAGAGCCAGCCAGGCTCCTGCAACTCCCAAGTCACCCCTCTTCCTGTCTCCATCCTGAAGTCCGATTTTTCTAAAGTGTAAACAAATAGGGGGGAAAAACGTTGCTTCTGGGATGTTGGAACAAAACAAATAACATGTAGTAAAATGTGTTAGTGAGTCCCTTGCCACACACTGTTGATAATTAATGCTGCTTCTTTACCTGGAGGAAAATAGTTCTATTTTTACTTAATATAGAGAATGGTAGCATGCCAGGGCTTGGGTATATACTACAGTGTTAGGGCTCTCCAAGGAATCAGAACTCAGAGAAGGCATCAATATGATAAGGGATTGACTCATACTGTTACAGAAGTTGATAAATCCCCAGATCTGCAGGTAGCTCAAGAGAGCTAGATGTCCAAGAGACACAAAGTCCAATAATGTTAAGTTGGAGTACATGACCAGGGCAAGAGTGAAGTTCAAGTGCAAGCAATCAGACAAGTAGAGATCTTTGCTTTTGTGCATGTGTATGTATATGTTCATATATGTTGATGTGGTATGTGTGTACATGTGTTTACATATATATATGTATATATATACATATATATATGTATATATGTATGCTGTTCCTTTGGTGCTGTATACCTTTTTTAAAAAAGTATTTTTCTCTTTATTGTTCTTTTCTTTTCTTTCTTTTTTTTTTTTTTTGACATGGAGTCTTTCACAGGCCTGGAGCCTGCCAAATAGACCAGAGTGGCTAAACAGTGAGCCTCCTGATCCTTCTGTTTCTGCTTCTCCAGCATCACCACACTTGGTTTAATTTTTATTTTATGTTTATGAGTGTTTTGTCTGCATGTGTACCTGTGTACTCTGTGCATGCTTGGCACCTGCTGAGGAGACAGAGGGAGTCAGGTCCCCAATAACTGGAGTTATAGATGGTTGTTAGCCACCACGTATGTGCTGGGAATTAAACCTGGGTCATCTAGAAGAACAGTTAATGCTCTTAACTGCTGAGCCATTTTCTCCATCCCCCACACCTAGCATTTAAGTGTGTTAATGTGTTTGAACTCAGGATTCTGCTTATAAAAATATGTGCTTTACCAACTAAGCCATCTCATTCCTGATGTTACTTCTTAGATAGCATTTTAGTTCTACCCAATCTCCAGTTGCTTGCATGATACCCACTCAGAGAGAAGGTCTACTTTGTACAGGCTACCAACTCAAGTGTTAACAACATTGAAAATGCACTCACAGACACACTGAAAATAGCATGTACTCAAGTATTTGAATACCCATGGCTCAGATGAATGGACATACAAAACTGACCATCCCAATATTGTAAATTTGAATTTTGCTTTCATTCAAAGCGGCCTTAATCAAACTTCTTAATCTTTTCTGAACTTTATTTCTTCATTTGTAAATTCTAGTGCATCTAGAAGTATTAGAAAATCAGTGTACACTTCCCACTCCATTGAAATGATGGAGTAATTCTTACTATTGTTTTAATTTCACACCAGTATGAAAACATGAAGTATAGAGACATGTAGGCAAAGTTTACATGGTTGTTGTATGTTATTTGTCATACATCCTTACCATTCATAAACATTTTTATTTTGTTAAATAGAGTTTTATTCAAAATAGAAAGTACACTCATTGTAAATTAGAAAGTTCTTATGTGTTTACAATTTTAGTACTTGCTTATTGGATAATTTTGAGTGAATTATGTAACTTCCCCAAGTGTTGGATTTTTCTCACATATACAACTGTTTGGTTAAATCACAAATAAAACAAAGAAGACACTGTATGAGATACTGCATCTGCAGCATTGATGCCTTTCAACAAAAACTGATTAGGTAAAGACTGGATATTTCCTGGATACCAGCTGCTCTACGAGGGGCTGGCATCAGCTATTCAGGACCATCATATGTGGGTGGATGGGAGCAGTGATAGTCCAGGCATAGGGCAAGAACAGGGCAGCGAGGGGTAAATCAGCCCTGTCAGTGTGGACAGTAGCAGTGAACAATAACCAGCCTGTGAATAACAAAGAGAGGTTTTACAGGAAGTGGAATTGTATAGGTTTTATATAGTTTAAGATGAAACAGCACATTTGTGCTCTCTCTCTCCTTCTCTCCTTCTCTCCCCCAATGTGTGTGTGTGTGTGTGTGTGTGTGTGTGTGTGTGTGTGTGTGTATACAAGACATTGCTTGATGACTCCCAAAGTTAACAGTGGGTTGTTCTGGGAAAGAGTTCTAATATAGACCTGAAAGTTCACACACAACTATTGGGCACTGAGGTACTGATCCATGTAGAAGGCCTCTTTGACACTGGATGCCAAGTCAAAGATTTGCCCCTACTAATGATGACTGACATTGTTTCCTTTCTCTCTTCTTTGGAGTCTATTAGTTACTTTGCTCATCACCGTGACAAAACATCTTTCAGAGCAACTTAAGGGAGAAAGGACTTATCTGGGCTCACAGTTTCAGAGGGCACAGTCCATCATGTCAGGAAAGGAGTAACAGCTGGGAAGTTTTGTCAGTGGTGATAGGAACCTATAGTGTAGTTTTTTTTTTCCACATCACAGTAGACAAGTAAAAAGCTAAACTCGATTCAGAAGTGGACATAAGTTTCAAGGCCTTCCCCTACTGACCTATATCTTCCAGCTAAATCTCAAATTCCATAGGTTATATAAGCTCCCCAAACAGTGCCTTCTGCTGAGCACCAAGTGTACACATACACCAGCCCATGAGAGACGTTTCCCACAAACAAGAATGAATGACAAGAATAGTACCTCTCCAAGACAGAGAGCTCAAGGACAAGAGGCTGCTGGGTTGCATTGATGTCAGAGAGAAGAAGGAGTGAGGAGAACAGACTTGTTTGCAGAACTTTGTTAGGGCCATTCCCCAGGTCTTTAAGACACTGAGGAGAAGCAGAGTATTAGATTCCCTGTTTCCTCACTTGTCTACCAACATATGATTTTATTGAATAATAATAAAAGAAACCTAACATTGATATGGATGTGTGTATGAAGTAGTTTAGCTCTATCAATTTTTTTAATTTCAAAAGAAATGGCATTATTGACAATTTTGGATTACATTATGGAAATCATATGCTCACATCCCCTGATATTTTATATTGAGTTGATTTTTGCTTGTTTGTTATTTGTGGTAGACACTAGTCCTCATCAACTGTAGTCACTTATACTGCAACATTGTACATCAAGTCCTTTGACATTTGAACTGTTAATATTTTGAGGTATGCAAAAGGGATAGTTTGTGTCTCATATGCTTTATAGAACGTCCTACATTTCTGATGTTAAAAAGGCAGATATCCTCTTCTATTTTCTACTAGTCATTTAAAATTTGTTATGTTACACATTCCTATGCTTATTTCACATATAACATATGTTAATTACTAGAGATATAATCTATTTTTTACATGTGAAAATGATTGTCACAATACTATCAAATAATTCATCCTGACCAGGTTTGTAGTCCCAGACATGAAATTTGTTCCATTGAACAGACCCCTTAGTCAAGCAAAAAGTAGTTGATAAAATCCATAACCATCATGGCACTGTTGTACCAATGGGGAAATCTTGTCAGGAAGGTCAGTACTGTAGCATACAGATACCAGCAACGGGCATAAGATCACTGGTTTCTTTTCTCTCCAAGCACTTCCTGGTACTATAAAAGCTAGCAGGCAGGGATAAAGATTCCTGGTGAGGTCAAGATTGATTTTTCCAAGTCCTGTACCCAAAGTAAATGTTCTCTTCAGAAATGGGTCTCACCCCCTGACCCTGCTGCCTGACAATGCACTTTCTGTTTTTCATCCATTTCTCATGTGTGTTTCTACTGTTTTGTTGTTGTTGTTGTTGTTGTTGTTGTTTGTTTGTTTATTTTGGTTTTTGGTTTTTTGAGACAGGGTTTCTCTGTGTAGCTTTGGCACCGTTCCTGGAACTCACTCTGTAGATCAGGCTGGACTTGAACTCATAGAGACCCGCCTGCCTCTGCCTCCCGAGTGCTGAGATTAAAGGTGTGTGCCACCACTGCCCAGCCCTGCTTCTGCTGTTTTGTTCTCCATTATGTCCCATCATTCTGCCTCTCCAGCCAGTCTTCTTCATTTCATGTTATAATGTACAAATACTGTAGTGGTGCTATATGCTGCATGTAAACAATATTTTAAGGATTTCTATTTTCTTTCTGGTGTCCATATAGTTTCTTGAATCATTCCTCCATGGTAGGATAAGCACATTATGCCCCCCCCCCATTATGAGTACTCCATTGGTGAATAATTTTGGGTATAAAGCATTTACATATTTTTGGATTATGTCCTCTGGATGGATTCACAGGAATAAAATTACTAAGTCAAAGGGCATGAATATTTTTAATTCTTTTAATTCATGGCGTGTATTTATTTAAAGATTTCAACTGAATAAAGATTCTGTTAAGTCCCTGGTACTCTATTATATGTTTGCCTCGATCTGATCCTTGCCAAGCCTCTGCCTGTCTTGAACAGTGGGGTCTCGCCGCCTTAGCCTCCTATCTAACAGTCTTCCCTCGGAACCCCTTCCCATGAGCACTCCTGCTGTTTCGTTCCACATTCTACTCTACCTTTCTGCCTCTTCAGCCAGTCTCCTTCGCCTTACATTACAGTGTACGAATGAGTTTGCGGTGTTATAAGCCGTCTGTAAACATTATTTTAAATAACGCCCTGTGGAAGTTTAAAGAGAGATTAGAGTGTTCTCTTCAGTGAATTTATCCTTTCTTATTTTTCAGTGTTTATTACATTTCTTGTATATCCATTTATTCAGGCAGTCATTAGTAAGCACCCATCCTATGCTTCATAGTGAAGTATAAACAGGTTCTTATGAACTGTTTCCTTATAGAAAAGACAATAAACAATGAACCAATCAGTAAAGTGCTTCCCTGGAGGAAAACAGTCTGGTACCATAGGGAGCTGGTTTCTATGCTTTGGATGATCTGAAGAGACAAGGAACCTAGGATTGGATTGACAAGTAGCTGAGAGCTACACCAAGTTCAGGAAAACATGCGTTGAATGGCAGAGTCCAAAGCACCAGGTAGAAGGTAGAGCGTAGCCTCAGACAGGAGGAAGGAGCCTGTGACAAAAACCGAACTCTCTGGGCTGTAAAGGGAAAGCAAATGAGAATAGGCACAAGACAAAGTCCCAGGCCTGCGTCCCATGTTCTCATGAAGCAGCAGTGAGGACCATGGGGAGGCTAAGAAATGAGGGAGGGATTCCGGCCAGTGACTGTCAGATCTTTCAGGCTTCGCTACAGAGGTTACAAGAGTGCTCAGGGATGCAAATGAAGCTATGAAATAGAAAACTACCACACTGTCCAGGCTGGAGTTATTGAGGTACAGTGAAAGAGTGGTAGATGGTTGAAATAAATAGAGTAGGATTTCCAGGGATCCATGAGATTGGAAGATGAATTGGAGGCATTAGGCTCAGAAAAAGAAAGGAATCAACATATCTCAAAATGCTCACCCAAGCAACTCCAGGTTTGGGAGTGCATCACAAGTGGGAAGAGAGAGGGCAAGATCAGAGTCCAGTTGTAGTTGGGAGGGTCTGGCTGTGGTCTTGGCTAGTCAGAGCCCATGTGTAGTTAAGAGGAAAGTCAGAAGGCAGCTGAAACAGCAGTCCTCTAGTCCTAGAGAAGAGCTGGGGACTGTGAGAGACTTGGGTGTCAAGTGATTAAGACAGGTCATTCAGGCAGCCCAGTGGTAGGGCTTGCAAAGAGGATGGAAAGGAGACATTGGAATGTCATCAAGATGTACTGACTCTCCTCTATTTTAGTTTCCTTGTGCATAAAAACGTCTCATTTTTCCCCAACCCCAAAGAAAAATATCTGGGCTTTCTAATGACATTCTAAGGCCTCAGTCCTGGTATAGTTCTATGACATTTAGTGCAGATCCTAGGAATGATTTCTGTCATTTGATCAACTATTCTGATGCATTCAGATGGGCTAGATAAAAAAGATGTTGCATCCTGCAAGTTTTCTCAAAAAATGTTCTCATGTTCTTTGTATTTATGTTGGAGCAGGAAATGCTGCCTGTGATTCTGTGGTGAGTTTTTCTCCAGATATACAAGTGACTGTCTCACCATAGGATTCTGCCATTGAGGAGCTCTTATACATCAGGGTGTGATGCCATGTGAGCTGTTGTGATCCCCACTCTAGAACTGTCACCCAGGAGACCTATGTGCCTGGTATCACACCTCACTGGGTCATCTGCAAGATGGCTTCACATAGGGTCTCCTATATATTATCTTTGACAGGTTAAATTGCATTTCTCCATGCTTGAGTATAAAATAAGAAAATGAATTACACAGAAAGAGCCCAGAAAGTCCAGGAACTGGCTGGTTTTATATGACAACTTGACACAAGGTCACAAGCTAGAGTCATCAGAGAGGAAGAAGCCTCCATGAGATCCAGCTGTAAGGCATTTTCACAATTAAGTGATCAACGGTGGTGGGCCCAGCCCATGGTGGGTGGGACCATCCCTGGGCGGGTGGTCCTGGGTTCTATACGAAGGTGGGTTAAGCAAGGCATGGGAAGCAAGCCAGTAAGCAGCACCCCTCCGTAGCTCTGTATCAGTTCCTGCCTCCAGGATCCTGCCCTGTTTGAGTTCCTGTCCTGATTTCCTTCAGTGATGAACAATGTGGAAGTGTGAGCCAGATAAACCTTTTCCTCCCCAACTTGATTTATGTTCATGGTGTTTTGTGGCAGCAACAGAAACCCTAAGACAGTCCCCCCGTTGCCACTTACTTGGCCAAGTCTTTTTCTTTTCTTATTTTTTCCTGATGAAAATATAATCACATACTTTCTTCTCTCCCCCTTTCTCTCTTCAACCCCTCTTGTTTATTACCCCCTTGCTCCCTCTCAAAACCATCATTTATTTTTCTTTGTTATTGTTACATGCAGAGACACACAGAGACAAATACAGACACAGACAAAGACAGACAGACAGATAGACAGACAGACACACACACACACACACACACACACACACACACACACACACACACACACACTTTGCTTGCCCAGTCCATTTAGTATTACTTGTATTCCTATTTTAGGACTGACCTGTTGGTATTAGATAACCAGTTAGGGGGCTTATTCTTGGGGAAGTCTATTTCTCTAGCTCTTAGCATTTCTGAGCTGGCAGCATTTCTTTGTTTGTTGATAAGGCCCCATGTGCTCTCTCTCTCGACCATGTTAGTTAGGAAGTCTATTGGCATCGTCCTTGTGCTGGTGCTGTGTAGGCAGCCATATTGTTGAGGTATCTCAGGGAGACACAATCCTATAGCATATTTCCTGGTCCTCTGGCTCTTGCAATTTTTTTTTTGCTCATCTTCCTTGATGTTTCCAGAGTCTTAGGTGCTGGGGTTATATTGTAGATGTAGCCATTGGGGCTGGGCACTCCACACTCCCTTGTCTTCTGCATTTGACCAGTTGTGGTTTCTTGTAATGGTTTCTACCTGTTGCAACAAGGAGATTCTTTGAGGAGTGAGAGCCATGCTTACCTGTGGGTATAGTGATAAATATTTTAGATGCAGTTAGCTATTGTGCTGGTTTAGTAGACTGACAGTAATGGTTTCTCCTCTCAGGTCTATGCCCTCACTAGCCTCTAGGAATTGGCCAAGTTTCCAGTCCAAGGCATGATGCCCTTCCTTTTGTGTGTGCCTAGGTCCAATTAGAAACTTGTTGGTGATTGACAAGATATGAGTCCCACTATTGCTCCTTAGGGTTATTGTGCCCTGCCGTGTTGCCTGTCATTATGGTTCACAGGCATCACAGCTTGGTAGGACTATTGGCGGCTTCCCTCCTTTGGAAGTTTGCATAGCATCTTTCAGTACTATGAAGAGGTGTTCTGGTCAGATCCAGCTTGGTTCCTCTAGAGCTTGTGTATAACACGCGTGGTTCTTCAGCAACAGGGACTCACCTTGAGCCTCTGAGAGGCCACCAAGGGCACCAGCAATAGCCTCTACTGCTTTGGAATCTCTGGGACTCCCTTTACTAACCACTCAAAGGGGGTATAGACGAATTTCTAAACGGTCTTATTAAATAAAAAAACATGGAGCCAAATATAGGGGTGAAAGTCTTAGAGATCAGGGAAATAGGAAAAGCCTCCAGTCAAACTTATCTCACCAATTCTGTAGCTTCTAAATGCCTGTGTGTGTTTATTTGGGTCCAAGCAGCTGCGGGACTGGTGGGTGAGAGAGATTTGTCCTGACTGCTGGCCAGGCAGGACACAGGAAAACTTTGAGCTACAGAGGGGTTTCTCATGCCTGGTATTAGGGTATTTGTTAGTCTATAAGCTTTTTAGGGTTTGGGTTCATTTCTAAATATCCTGGAGATTAAAATTTCTCCATGAAATTGTGATAATAAAGATACTAACCCAAGAGGGACACTGTGTGGACTATACTGCCACATGTAACGAATAGAAGTAATTATGTTATTGTTGGTTACAGACTTGCCATGTGTCTTGTCTGTCTGTAAAACACACAAGACTCAAGTAAAGATGGTAAGAAATTGACAGGAGTCTAAATGTAGAAAGGAAAAATTATTATTTGCTTCTAACTGTGATAAGTCTGGTGGCAAAAGGCTCATTTTGGGAGTGTAAACACACACACACACACACACACACACACACACACACACACACACTGTTTTTGATGATCCAATGCAATATTTGTTTTTGGAGTACTCATAATTAATTGTGATTTCGTGAACCAAAGCTGGAGACGGAATTCCTCAGGTATTTTCAGGGAAAAAGACACAGATCTGTCTTTCGTTGCAGAGGTGTATGGTTCAGAGCCAGGGCTCTCTGTGGTTTTACCCTGCCTATTTCCCACAGCAGCATCTACTTACACTGAATAGAATACAGCAATCCCTTTCTCCAAGGAAAGCCTTGAATTGTGAGCAAATTTCCCAGAGTCTCTAGTGACAGGGACAGTTCACTGTCATGGCAACATGCAGTTTTAAGATGTCTATTAAACTGATAGCAAACATTTACCAGCAAATAAAATACAGTTTAGCTGAGAATAAATGAAATCAGAGTTGATTTGATAAGAAAAAAAATGGAAGATTTTGTTTCCCTTAAAATATTATAGAGATAAATACAAAACAAAAAAAGAAAAGAAGGAAGGAAGAGGAGGAGGAAGAGGAGAAGAGTTTAAAAATTGCTGCCTGTATCTATTACATGCTTCTACAGTTAGGAGCTAGCAAGGGAAAATGGCACAACCCCTTTACTTTTCTTTCTGTGTCTCCACAAACTGTGGGAGTGATAAAAAGCTGTGCTTTGGGTTGTGTGTTCCAGATGGGGAAGTTCCCCACATTCAACACATTAATATTAACTGCATGTTTAAGCAAATGAAATTATTTAGGGGGGGTGGATAAAGGTATGTAGTGGTTATGAGTTCAAATGTAGGCACAGAACACCCCCAACTTTGAGTCCTTTCTTTGAAATCAATAGCTGTGTTACTGCCAGCACCAGTATTGAGCTTCCGAGTCTTTGTTTCCTAACATCTGTGAAATGGGCTCAGTAAGGAGACTTAGTGTAAAAGGTCTGCTCTGAGGTTTTAAGAAGCTGTGTTAAGGGCAGAGTTCAAAACAGTGGCTTGATCCAGAGTTAAGTGATGACCACTTATTAACCTCTTCTGAATAGACATGGCTTATTTTAAAATTCCCAAATTGGGAGAAAAGCGGAATAGAGATTAAGATAGAGGAACAGTTTAGCCAGTATGGTGGCTCCTAACCTATAATCCCAATAGTTTGGGAGGCTGAGGCAAGAGGATTGCTATGCGCTTGAGGTCAGCTTGGACTACGTAGAAGCCTCAGCCACATAGTGAGACACTGCCCTAAAAAAAAAAAGTCCAAAACTGAAAGGAAAATATAAAGACTGACAGTCCAGGAAAACAGATTGCAAGTACCTCCTGAAGGTCATGAAAAGACAGATGGCAGTTTTGGGGGACTTTTCCGTCTCCTATCTCAGTATAAGGCAAAGACCAACGAAGACATTTAGAAATGCAAGGGTGACCCCATTTGCTTTGTCTTCAGTTTATTCTAGGAGTTTAGCTGACTTGTGTAAATGGGAGTGACTGGAATGAAGGTAAGATACAAATTAGCATAGTGTTGCCAATGTATATGCACAGGACAGGGTGTCATGAGATATTCTTACAGTCTAGACCACAAGATACTGAAGCCAGTCAACACCCTGCCCACCTTCCTGCTTTCAGACCCCTTCACGACACTCCCTACTTTGACCTGTTTTAGATTAATTAAACCATGCACACATTTTTAAGGAGTAGACGCTTTAAGTGTGGCTCATTCTTTGGAGGGGGTATATGTGCACCACGTGACGAGTGGTTGCCATGGTAATTTCTCATTATTGTTGAATTGAAAAATAATTACTCTGGCAAAAATCCCCCGTAACCTGTCAGTGCTTAAGTTAAAGATGCCGGGGGGCATCCCCAGTACCGGGATCATGTTTTTGGTGGAGAGGGACAGAGTGGGGATGGGAGAGAATCTGGGATGGGAGGAAATGCCTCTGTGGATTCTTAAATATAATTAAGGATCTTTTCTGCTGTTTGGCATGAGTGTGCCTCTCATCCTGATGTGTGACTTGGCTGTCAGTGGGACTTGGGCTCACCTGTGAGTGAGACAAAAGGAATAAGGATTTTAATCGCTGAAATGCATATGAGGGATTATTTAGGATAGAGGCACTTCGATGATATTTTACCTAATTAAAATATATGAGGATTGTCAACAATAGAACCCTTGCCAATGTTCAGTCCTAGCTAATTTTGTGTTTATTTATCTGGAAGTTGCTGTATGCTGTTGTAGTTTCTAGAGTTGGGAAAGGGATCCAGTTTGTTTTCCTGTTAATATCCACTGAATGATAAACAGGGAGTTCAGATACAAAACAGCAGCATGGACAGGAAATGCATGTTTGCTAGGAAAGGGCAGGTACCCCAAACGGAAGCCATGTGACAGGTGCATGGATAGGAAATGCATGTGAGTTGGGGTGCTGGAACCTCAGGACTCCTTTTCTCTGGGTCACTGCAAAGGACCACAAAGAACCTGTGCTTTCTTTCTTAGGACAGTGTCAAGGAGTGTCCCCCTTTTAGGTAACAGAGCTCCTGACACACCCTTCTCCTTTGAGGCAAGAACAGACAAACTTTCACTCACTGTTTTGTTCCATTGTTACTTCTTGGATGCTAACTGCTCCTCCTCCTGGCAGAGTTGGTCTTGGCTTTGTAATTATGTTGCTCTCACTATTGATCCCACTTGGAAACACATCACTCAGCGGTTCTCTTTGTTTCATCTCTACCTATGCATCCATCCATCAAACTAGAAATCTTTAATAAAGAAGTCCAAGGTCTTCCTAATCAAAGAACCGAAGAATAGCCCAGCATGTTCCTTAAGTTCAGGCCACGTCAGGTGTCTGTCCCCGAGAAATTCCTACACACTTACAAAAAGGGGTGTGACAAAGGTTCTCACTACAGCACTGCCAGTCGTGGTGGTGGGACATTTGAGATAATTAGTGGGAAAATGTTTTAATAAAGTTTAATACATTCATTTTGTGCGTTAGAGCATGGCTTATACAAGAAAAGAAGAGCCCCCAGGCTACAAAGTGGATGGGTCTCTAAACAGATGGTTGACGACTAGGCATGTTACTCAGTGATAGAACACTTGACCCAGCGTGCACAAAATCCCAGGCATGATCCCCAGCAGAGCAGAATAAACTAAACAAACAAATAAAACAATTAAAGTTATGAGGCCAACAAAATGGCTTCGCAGATCAAGGTCCTGCTGCCAAGCCTGATGACCCAAGTTCAATCCCTGATACCCACATAGTGAAAGGAGAGAACTGACTCCCAGAGGTTGAACTCGGACATCCACACATGTGATATGGCAGGTGTGAGCCCCTTCTCCCACACAATGTACAAATAAATATATTAATTAATGTAACAATGAAAAGAAAACAAAAATTCATGTTTAAAGAAGAATAATGTACTTTAGCATTTAAATAAAACATTAGAAACACTAGGGTTGCATATATCTGTGGTCAAATATACATTTAAATTGGAGTTGGGCTTGCAAGATTCATATGATTTTTAAGAGACAATTGCTTCCAGGGGGAAGGAGAGAAATATACCGTATGACATGGAGACCCTGGGCACTTATTCTTATTTATCATTTAAATTCATTAAAAAGGAATCCAGTTTCTCATTTGAATAGCTGTCAGTGCTGGATAATGGGCCTCAGATCTTCATCATCCTGGTCTCTGATCTCTAGTCTTTAAAGTAAATAAAGCCTGCCTCATTTCAATATGGTCAGCAATGTGTTCTTGTGCTATGAGAAATCATACCTGAAAGGTGACTCCTGAAGGGCAGTGTTGGTGAGAGGCAGGTTCTGGAGTTTCTGCCTCAATGCAGACTTCTAATCTGCATGTCTGTGGTCCTGGCTGGTAGAAGAGAGAGGGAGGGTGCAATGTGGTACAAAGCCTCAGCACAAATGCTGCCTCCATCCCTGTGCTTCTGCACTCAGATTCCTCAGACTCCTCCAGTACTCCAGAAAGAAGCTCATTAGCTGGTCTTGGGACCTCTCCTGTGCATTCCTGCTTCTTGCTCCCCTCTTGGTTGCTCATTTCTAGGAAGGAAATTGGCCAGTCAGGAGTGTGCATAAGCATGCTGTAAGGCCCTGAGTCAACAGTAGTTTCCTGCATGCACACTTCAATAGGGGCTAAACTGACAAGCTTCCCTAGCCAAGGGGCAGCAGAAGAGAACAAGATTTGGTGTTTGCCAGATTTCCCAGACTACAAGAATGACACTGTAACACATGACTGCTGATGTAATCAGATGGCTAAGCCAAGTTTCTACCAGTTTGGATTCTTAGACATTCTGCAGAGGGTTCTAATGTGGTTCAGCAGGGGTCAATCTGGCTGTAATTGGTCATTTTGAGGAAGGCCTAGCTTCTTCCTTACATAGATTTATTCTACAAGATTGCTACTCCATCCCAGGAGCTGTAGCAGGCAGCAAAAGAGGATGTTGGTTACAGGAACATGTGTGCATGGCAGAGTCAGGGGAGACCCAAATCTGTAAAAGGCTGGAGGAAGAAACTTCTTGAGAAGCATCCTTGAATGCATGCCAGCTGACTGCTAGTTCCAACTCCTGTGATCTGTTCCAAGGTGGGGGAAAAAAAATCACCATTTCAGCAGAAATTAGAGGGAAGGGAGCATGTGGATTGGAATTAGATAGACCGTATATAAACTTTTGCACCATTGTCTTGTTTAGTTTTACTGAGTAGCTTAACGTTTTTGGATTCAAATTCCTTTTCTACAAGTGATATACGCGTCAAATGAGAACATAATGAATATTCAGAACAGAAGTTTTCAAAGAGTCACGACACGTAACTTTCTTCTCAGTCCTCACAGACTACCAGGGTTAGTAGTCCCTCATCAAAGCAACAAACATGTAAAGGAGTTAGGTGGATTGGCAAAGGTCATTCAGCCATTAAGAGACAGGGTTTCTATATTCAAGTTAGGGTAACATAGGGGTTAAGGACATAAATTCCCAAAAGGTTGCCAGCTCCACTTGTTGGAGGCAATTAGGGCAGCTATGAATACAAGGTAGTTTATTGCATGTAAAACACTTGGAAATACTGGGTTATGGGTCCCGATCTTAACCTAGGGGTCTCAGTGTGTGGACTTTCCACAGATAGCTTCCTTTATGCACAGCTGAGACAGGATTGTCCAATGCTCAGTAGTTAGTAATATTTTTTTTTTTTTTTGCTTTTTCTTCAAGATCCTTTCCTTCCCTACACTAATTTTATACTCTTATAACTAAAGATTAATCTAAAAGCTTTGTACGTATATGCTTTTCTAACTTAAAATAGAGCCCAGAAATTTTTAATTTAAAAATTATTGTTATTATTACTAGTGCGTGAATATGTAAGTGTATGAGTGAGCCAGTGTGTGCATGCGTGTGTGTGTGTGTGTGTGTGTGTGTGTGTGTGTGTGTGTGTGTGAGATGTGCCTATGTGAAAACAACATTGGTCATACTCTGGCATGCATGCAGAAGCCAAAGAACTACTCTCAGGAGTCAGGAGCCGGTTCCCTCCTTCCACTGTGGGTTCCAGGGTTGAATGTAGGTTGTCAGATTTGCGTGGCAAGCACCTTTCCTCACTAGGCCATCCTGCTGGCTGTAAACATAGCAAAGAGTTATGATTGTTGAAAATCAGCCAAGACAGAAAGACTCACCAAACAGTGAAGCTCCCTGGACAAATCTGTCCAGGGATTTTCCCAAGCTGGGTTAGGATAAAGTATGGGTTCAATAAGAAGTTTTATTAACTCAGTCAGCTAAAACGCCAGCACTGTATGGGCTTGGCAATCTGAACTCAAACATTCCATCTTTATTTGTGGGGTGTTCTTTGACTCTGTGTAATAACACCAATTGTTCCAGGGTGCTGCTGCTGATATGCCTTACTCCTTGCAAACCTGTTTTTCTGTGGTTAGTTTGGATCAAGTGACATCTCTCCTTCGGTCATATGCCTGTGCTCACTCTCGTGGAAGCTTTTCTGAGAATACACAAGGCTATCCACAGACAGTTCTCAAACTCATTTTAGCCCCGGGTCTCTTCTTTTCTCCCAACGATCTCACGCTAGTCTGGGCTGTTTCTTAGTGTGTGTCTTGTACTGGTTCATTCTGCAGCTGATGTCTCAGAGACCAAGAGTCAGACTGTCGGAAAATAAATGTGGTGACCCAGTCCAGTCTGTGGACATCCAACTAATGAGCAAGACAGAAAGGTGGTTTTCTAGTTTCCACTCAGGTTTTTAACTAGATGCTGCGGGCCTGGTGTGTGGGATGCAATCCGGTGAAACCTGAAAAGCAGCTCGATTCATCCGCAGATTGGTTTGTAGAATTTTTTTTTTCGATGCAGTTCTTTTGAGCATGGACTGTCTCCTGCTCCAGAAATGATGTAGAGGTGGTGGTGGACAGCAGCAGGGAGAAGGCTTTTTCTTGATCTCACCGAACTCCACATCTGTGGGAGCCTCACAGCCTCTAACCTAGCTCACTCACACATCTACCCTGCCTGGTGGATACTATTTTGACTACTTTCATGGTGTGGTTATTTGCAATTTTCAAAGAAGTCAGTCAGTTAAACCACCTGGGTTTTAATAGATAGGATGCCTAGGACATAGGCTTGTCCTAGGAGAGCCTTGTCCACAGGAGCAAATTCTACCAGTGATATAGTACCTAGCAAACCTGAGCATGAGTTCTGACAGTACAGCTCAGGAGCTGTGGCTGATGGCTGCAGCAGAGCAGAGGTCCAGAAAAGGCAGACATCCCGGGTTCTGATTCTAAGTCCCATTCCCACCTTTTGATGGCTGAGCATACAGAGTAAGTCACATTTCCCCATGAAGGTTTAGTTTCTGCAGTTGCAAAGCTCAGAAAACAGTACAAGTAGCTGCATTCATTCATGGAATCACTTCTATTGAGAATACCATGAGCCTGACACCATTGTGTGGGCTGGAGGATGCAGGATGGAAATGAAGCTCCTGATGTTAAGAAGCTAATCCTTGTGCCAAAGAAGAAAACAAAAATGAAAATAAAAATAAGAGATTTGTGGATTACATTGGAAAACACAGAAAAAGCAGATAGTATAGCATTTGGCAAGCATTGAATACCATTAAGGGCTGATTGTTATCATTTATTTATTTATTTTTCTATCTATCTATCTATCTATCTATCTATCTATCTATCTATCTATCTATCATCTATCTATCTATCTATTGCAACTTAAATTCAGATAAACTAGTGAGTTCAGCACTCCAAAGTGGAGTTTATTTCCCAACCTGGTTTTTCTACTTCCAAACTCATTGGCTTTTCTAAATGCTCTAGAAACTTCCACAGTATCTATCTTGAATCATGGGGGTCTCAGAAATGGTCAAGACTGTCTTTACATTACCCATCTGATATTCCCCTAGTGGGCTTTTAGGATGGAACCAATTTCTTACTCAGATGTGTATTCTGTGGTACCAAACATAGTAAATGATCAATAAAATATTTTACAAAGGAGACCAGGGTGGGAGTTTGCATGAGAGTCTACACACTGTTTTGGGGTGATTTTGTATTTACTGTTGTGTTTTCTTAAGAAAAGCATCAGCCTTAATGTGACTATTGGGTGGAATCCAGAGGAAGGAGATGGAAAAATTCATTTGTCTGAGCTTCTTCCGTTCTGCGGGAGAGGGCGACATCAATCTCCCCCGGCTTCTTAATTGTTCTTGTAAGGAATGAAGGCTCATTCCTGAGGCCTTCCAGTGATGACAACTTAAAGTTGTCATAAGCAGAACAGCTTAATGGTCAGCAGGGAGGTCGCAGTGTCTCTCTCCATCAGGGCCCCAGTGACATAGTGAGTAGTGATTCCCCTCTGCACCCTACTCATCTGACAGGCAGCTGGGAGCCATCTCCCCTCCAGTCTGGCCCCAGAGTAGACAGGCAATCTCTGGAGAAAGGTTTGGCTTAAGAATTTGAAGGGTAAATAACACTAAACTGGATATTGCCTCAGCCTCTGCTGTGGGCCCCTTCATCTCTTGGGGATCAGCAATTTCAAAGTCCTTCAGCTGCATCCCTCCTAAAGTGTTTTCTAGATAAACAAGGGAAACACTCAAGGAAAGACAAACAGCCTGATGTGGAGGCCTGCATTCTCCTGAACTTTCCCATTTTTCATAACTGTTTTAAAACAAGTGAGCTGTTGCTGCCTTAAAAAATCTTCAAGAAAATCCACAAGCATAAGACTGTTGCTTCTGCACAGGTGTGTGTGTGTGTGTGTGTGTGTGTGTGTGTGTGTGTGTGTGTGTGAATGATGCAATGGCTGTCTAGTTACAATGATATCATTGTATAAAAAGTGAAACTATGAATGTCCCTGTTTGATCAAATCGTTAAAAAAAAATGACAATTGTTGATCTGGTTGTAATAGCGTGTTTTCCATCAATAAAAATGGACTCAAGACACCTGACAAAAAAAAAAAAAAACCCACCAAGCAAACAATGAAACCTACAAAAAAACTAAAGCCACAATCTTGAATGTATTCATATCAAATAACCACCCTTTTATGAAGATACAGCCATTGCATTTCAAAGTACATTTTAGAAATCTCTCCAAATGTGTCTTCAAGAATTAGTTTTTAGTTGGTTGAGTTGTTATTAGCTTGCCTAGTGAACTGTAATTTGATCCTTTGATCCACATTTGAAGCAATTAATTTGAAAAGTGACCACACACTGCCCATCCCCTCTCAGAACACCCCCATACATATGCTAAGGAGGGAGCCCCAGTTTTTTGTACCGTTGTTGTTGGTTTCTTAAGCCCCCTTTTCTCACCCTCTTTGACATATTTGCTGCTTTTGCCTTTGCTTGTTAAATAAATGACCTATCTGTCTCTTTACAGGACAGTGACAACCTCTGGTGGGATGCGTTTGCCACTGAATTTTTCGAAGATGATGCCACATTAACTCTTTCATTTTGTTTGGAAGACGGACCAAAGCGATACAGTAAGGAAGAAGTTTATTTTCCTAATATTCCTTTATTTTTGTGACTGTAAGTCCCCACAGGGGTTTGAGCATAATACCCTGAACTGACAGCTTGACAATAATGCCTCTCTGCCCCTGACAATGTGCTTGCTTCCCACCAAGAAAGCCCAAGTCACCACTGTGAGATTTTGTTTTGAGGCTTAGACTGTTTGGGCATTTGATGATTTCGAGGGTGGAACAAATATGCACCAAATTGCCCAATAAGTGGGCAGCAGAAGGATGAGGGTTTGGCATATGTCTTGTCTGCAACACCCTTTCATCCCTGAGGGTTCATGCTTCTGCTTGTGAAAGTTTCCTTAAAAAAAAAAAAAAAAAGTCCCTCACCATTACAGGATCAGCCCCATACTCTAATTCACGCTTATCTATGATCTCAGGTATTTATTTGACGAGTGCTATCTTTTCTTGCACACAGGGGAAGCCACAGCTGCTTCGAACATACAGTTTGGGATTAGTGTTGACAGAATTATAGTTCCTTGTCTTTCTGGCAAGTGATAACTCTCTAAAGATCCCAAAATTACAGCCAGTGGCACCTTGGGTAACAGCTGATCTGTCCTGATTAGGTTCAGCCAACTTGTCAGGCATCAGATTTGCTGGTTGTACTATCAGACCAAGAGCTGTAGATACATCAACACAAAAGCAATTAATGTCCACTTAGATCAGAGAGAGACGTGCATTCAGAGTCAGCAGTACTCATATGGAAGCACCTGTCAGGGGGGAAAGCAGCCCCATGCCGCAAACCCAGAGGTGATGATGGACCGCACACATCATGAAGCAGTCTGTTTAGAGCACTTGACAATTGATAGGCAATAGGCTCCTGATAAACATGGTTCAAAACACTGGTATCGGCTGAATATGTTCAAAAGTCACTAGGGGCTAATGAGGCTTTGTTTTGTGTAAGGGTGTTTTGGAGAATCTAGGACTATCTGGATCTATTGCATGGTATATTAGTGAATCATGCTAACATATGCATGTAGTGACTTGTGTGTTAGCAAAGAAAAGAGTCTACCATCAAGGATTTGTTCTCCTGCAGCAACTTGTTCTAGGGGCATCTATTTAGTATTTTGGTGTTGTAGGCTATTTTGAACGATAGGGTTGGTATGCCAGCCAATCGTCTGAAGGATCTGGTGCCAGTACTGGTACTCCCACTTCACGATGGGTCTGCCTTTCCCTTGTGAGTTCCCCAAGGCACTGCAGACCCTAGAGCAGCATTGCAGAAAGTGTAGGGAACAGAATGAGCTCAGCAGTGCACCAAGTCTACCTTCCCCTGCTGCCTAGTCAATGATGACTGATTTCTACCCCAGCAGCCACCACCCTCTGAGCTGACTTGTTTATGCATTCAGTCATTTGTTTCTTTTCTGGGGCAGAGCTCAGATAACTTCAAGTTATCATGATTTTATGTTCCTGGGCTTTGCCAGTTGAAGGATCCATAAGGGCCTGCTCAGAGAATTAACTAGAATTACAGTTTTAAAGCCTGCACCGACAAAACAGATGCTTGCTCTTCTCTCTGTTTGCCCTGTACCCAGACACTCACTCCCCGCCCCCGGGTGAGGCAGACTCTGTGCTAGTGAGCAGTCATATATCCTTCCACAGGAGGAAATGCTTGACTGTGAACCATCATTGCCCAGGTCTCTTTGTTTCTCTGAGCCAAAATATTTCCCGAGTGGAGAAGAGAAACAAAGATGATTGACAGGCTGGAGCCGAGTCTCATCAGCAGCCTCGCTGACAGCCCGGTGATGTACGCACCCGGCTGATGTGGGGACCAGTGACAGCTGATTGACAGCTCAGGACTGGGATACAGAGAAGATGAAACTTGCCTAGAACATCTGACACACTGTTTATGTGGTATTCTTGAACACTGCCACCTTAACCCATTCTGGATGCAGGCGCAGTGCGCCAGGCTGGGAAGATACTTGCCTGTCCCTAGGCTCAAAGCTGAGGTTTTTTTCCTTGATGACTGCCAGGGAACAGATTTATTTGCATTTTTGATAGAAAAATAAAACTTACCTAATTGATTTTTTTTATTATTTGTAGGAAAATCTCCCCAATTATCTATGTTAAACAGTAAGAAATGTCCCTTGGTGATTTACAGCCTTTCCTAGAAGAGCTTATTCTCATCCTCGTCTGTGTCATTAGAGGCCTTGCAGTTATAAATGTCCTATCTGTGAGCTACTGCAATTCTGGAATATGTGTTTACTTATTTACATTTTGTCTGCTACCTCTATTCTAATGCTAACTCTAGTGGGTTGGAGGTTTTGCTGAGTGCTGAGTTCTCAGGCTGATGCAAGAACACACATGCTGTAGTTTGTGTTTAGTAGTATTTTGAGTGAGTGAACAGGTGAATAGACATTTAGGGAAATGTTTAGTTCATCAAATGGAATGGGTGGCAAAACAAGCCTTAAGCCAGCTCTTTAGATTTTCCAATACTGGATGAACTTGACCCATAGTCAGTCATCTGCTGTCATTTTCAAATATATGTTGGGATCTACTGTAATAGAAAAGAAAAAAACCAGTAGTGTAATAATTCTGACAAGTGATTGTACTTTGGATGACACAGTGGTCCCTCCTTCCAGAAAGCTCCTTTGTCCTGACCTTGCTGCTCAGCCTACCCAATCCCCCAACCTTACTCTATTCCTTGTGGGTGGGATAGGATGTGACTGGGCATAAGTGGTTCATGTGAAAATTGCCTGCACCTTCCTAGGAGAGTGCAGCACTTAGTATGGGAAGGTGCAGAGTGGACAAGTGTAGAAATGGAGCTGTATGACTCTGTGTCCCAGGCTCCCGGCCTGCTGCTACGCTCCTTCCAGTGCAGGTAGAGGTTTGCAATTTCAGGGGTGTGGATCACCCTTAGATTAAGCAGATTGTCCAGAGGGAAGCAGATTATAGGTAGGTATTTCATTCTTCAAGCTCAAAAGGAGGTGTGTCTTTTTTGTTTTGTTTTGCGACATCATCGCACAGAGCCCAGGCTGGCTTTGTATTCCCTGGAAAGTTGTGGGTGACTGCATCCATCTTCTGGGTGCTGGGATTACAGGTTTCTATTACCAAATCTATTTTTATGTGGTGCTAAAGATCAAACCTGATGCTCCAGACACTTTACCAACTAAACTCCATCTTCCATCCTAGCCCCAAGAATCCTTTTGATTTTGTAAGGAGAGATTACATGGAAATGCAGCTTGGAGGGTGTGGGGTGTGGGTGGAATGAGGGGTGAAGGGATAGGGGGTAGGTGGCAGTGTCATTAGGCCTCATGTCTGCTAATTGAAAATTCAATTGGTCAGTCTACTGTTTTTTTTCTCCTGTCTGTCTGTCTGTCTGTCTGTGTCTGTCTGTCTGTCTGTCTGTCTGTCTCTCTCTCTCTCTCTCTCTCTCTCTCTCACACACACACACACACACACAACATACCCTGTCCCCACATCGCCCCATAATTAAGGGAAAAGAAATGACTTCACCAGTATGCCAATTTTGAGTAACAGGTAGAAGGGTTACAAATAATTACAATGCTTTTATTAAAGATAGAGGGCTGGCCCAGGAAGTCAGTGATCCATGTCCTTAAAGCTTTCTCCATGCCTGCCTTGTGACTCTAACCCAGTGTGGTGTGCTGTTCGTCCCTTCCCTTTATAGTACATAGAGAATACCTAAGTTAGGTTGATCAGCCACTGCTCAAAGTATCCTGCTTTTCTCTGCTTCTCTTAGGCGCAGAGCAGAACTGTGGTGTCTGCTCTGTTTTCTTATGACTGTCACAATCATCTAAGTGGCGTGCTGCTGGGAGTGGAGCCTTCTCAGCAGATCCAGCCAGTATCAGTTACATTCTTAGGAAATATGTATATGGCTCACAATTCATTCAGGAAACATTTTCTGGGGAGTGATTCTGGAGGGAGATCCAGAGGACCATGTGGAGTACATGACAGAACCTCTGTTTCCCATGGGAAAGAGCAGACATAATAATACCATCCTGGGGTGTTATAACCAAAGAGCCTAGGACTAGTTAGTTGTAGCACACTTACCAGCATCTATTATTAACAACTATGAACAGCCTTGGCTTCCTTCACCAAGCCTTTTGAGCATTCCAGAAGCCTGTCTTCTGGTAGAGACTTGCCAAGTGCAGTGTGTAGAGCTTGGCGCTGAGACTCCCTGGGCAAGTGAGAGCCCACAAGACCTCTCTGCTGTGCACTTCCAGGCAAAATACAGCCACAATGAGATTCTGCTTCTTCCTGCATCCAGCTGCCCAGTGGAGCCACTCCCACTTCCGGTGTTCACCACATAAGCCGGAAGAAGAAAGCAGAAGGAAACCTGGTTAAACATACATGCAGCTCCGTACTTTGGAAGTAGAGTGTTTAATTAACTTGGTAAAGTTGGAGAGGGGTGAAATAAATGAGAAATGTCATCATGTTGACCCTCCTCATAGGAAAGGGGACTTTTAGGTTGATCCCTGAACTCAGCCCAGCTGCATGGTTTGGGATAAGCCATTTTAGAAACATTGGTAACTTCCACGGACAAGTGAAAGTTTAGTAAGATGATACATCAAAGGTTCTTAGCAACACTTCAAGCCTGTGGAAATGTTTCATGAGCCTTAGTTATTGCTATTTGATTGAAAACCAATGAGTCTATTGCTCCCTCTAGATCAAAACCTGGACAATTTGGGTTAATTTTTTTGGTTGTTCCTTTAACTATTCTGTATAATTTTAATTCTAGGATGAGGTTTCCAGTAGTTGTCCACTGCACAGAAGTTATCCCATCTTGATTTCACATCTGGTCTAAAATGAAGATTTGTGGAAGGTCATCCACCTTCAAGGTCATGACCAAACACTACTCTAGCTGTTAGGAGGACATTTTACTTTCCAAATAAAATAAATCAACAAAATAAAACAATTTAGGAATGCCACCTCCACAACTACCTTTATTCTCCATACTCACCAGGTCTCATTAGGTAGCCTGAAGAGTTATGATTGGTCCCCCTGTGAGGAAATCACCACCCACTTTTTTACATTTTCTCCCCCATCTCTGTTTTTCTTTTGAAAACTCTGATGGCTTTGCAATATTGACTAAGTTCTTCAGGCTTGCCTTGCTATATGTGTTTTTATGTGTTATATATTCAGACATGTTCCCCTAAGGGAACATGCTATTGTCTCATCACACCCACCCTTCCATGTATTGTGGTTGTAGCACAGGAATTCTGGAATCATTTCCTTCATATTTCTCTCTGCCTCTGTCTCACTCTCTCTCCTTTCTCTTTTATAGACTATTATATGATTAAAAGTATATTTCTGAGAAAATCCCTCCTTGATAACATGCACAAGGTGGACACCACCCTTAATAATTACTGTGGCAGGGATGTGGCCATGCTTCAAAGTTCCCTGGAGCAATAGCCACTGCAGCATACTGAGTGAAGGCAATTCTTGGCCACAATCTGTACATGTGTCTTTCTATGAATAGTATTTTCACAGTGTTCTCCTGAAACCTAGAAGAGTTCATGTGGTCAGCAACTGTAGGTCCTGAGCCACCTCAAGAGGGACATTACAGCTGGTCTTGAAGATTTGGTCCTTAATGAAGTAATTTCATTTCTTGTATATTTGTCTTTCTCCCCCAAAGCATCAGTGTCATGGTCCCAAATTACTTAGAATTGTTTTGTGTCTGATTGAATGTATTTAACTTAAGGGATTTTCTTTTTCACCTACAAAACCAAGTTATTAATCATGGCCACATCACATAGTCTTACAAAATGTATACGTGGTTACTTCAATGCCGGCCTTGGTGCAGAAAGGGAACATGACTTCATGAGTTAGTGAATGGCTACATAACTGAATGCATTCATCCTACAGCATGATAGGCATTTGGAATTAAAATAAAGGTAGGTTTTCACTATTCATTCTACCACTTGGCACAGGGCAGAAAGATGTCTGGTTTTGGTTAGTTTAACAATCAGGACTGTCTTCCTAGGCATTTGGTAGCCAATTGAGAGGAAAAAAAAAAGAAACACGTATTAATGAAAGATTAAGATCTAAAGAAGCAACCCCCAAACTACTATAGTTATGACACCTGCTCATCAGGAGTTGTGATGTCCAAGTCCCATTTTGAGAGAATAAAGTGCTGGTTAAAAACAACAACAAAACAAAACAAACAAACAAAACATCAAAAGTGAATGTCAGTAACCTGGCTAGGAACTTGCAGTTTTGCATCTCCTTTCCCAGGGAGCCAATGAAAGGAAATTGCCTTCAATTGCATTTAAAACTTCCTCTTTGAAGAAAGAACTCACTTCCTCAGAGCTGCCCTTGATGGTTAATGACAGAAATGCATCCGTGTCTGTATCTGTGGCATCTCCATTGCAGAATGACACAAATGTCATTGTCTCTGTGGCACTGGAAAGTTTGAGTTACATTAAGTGGTTTTTGGTTCTCCGGCCTCTAATGTGATTTTACTGAGTTATCTTTTTCAATTGCAGAGTTCATTAAGTGTTGATAGATTTGAAGCAAATTAAGTTAGGATCAAAGAAGGTTTCCATTCAATATTCATTTGTTACTTTACTAGTTCATTGGTTTGTTTGCTCATTCACTCATTCATTCATTCATAACCCAGAGTTTTTGCTGTTTGAGAATGGTGGACATCTTTTGGAAGGTATTAAGTTTATCATAAAAATTTCTGGATGTTTTTTATATCATTTTATTTAAATGCTGACCTTAAATTAGTACAATCAATGAAGATCCTCAGGCAATGTATTCTTGTGGCATTAATGGAAAGTCTCAGACTAGTCATTAAAAAATGACTTCAGAGTAAGCCTGCAGTAATAGATGAACTGACAGCCTGTTGAAGGAGAAAAACGGGCATGTGCATCTTCCCATTCATGGTTTCAGATTGAGATCATCACAAGTTACAGAGTGCCCATAACAATAGATGCAGGGACACTCCATCCTCTCTCTGATAAACACCACACTAATGAGCACATGAGGTAATGGACAAAACAGTGCTTTGAATAAATTTAAAGTGCTTTCCAAATTGGAGATACAATTGTCCCCATATTTATGAGTGATCTTTGGGTTTGGTGAGTTTTTATTTGCCCTATATATGTTATAAATCAAGCTTTTGTGGAATCTTAGGTGGTGGCTGGATCTTTTCTTTATAGTGTGAAAATTGTGGAATACATAGATTTAAACAAGTCAGATCCCTGACTGCCTTCAACATCTCTATTGGGAGGTCTGAATGAGGCATAGGAGAAAATGGATGCTATGTGCTTTCTGGAGACTGTGACTGTGGAATCCTGGTGCAAAGCATTCCTGGCCCTGGTTTTATGGAGTATTTTTCTACTTTTGTATCCTCATAAGAGCATCAATCCAAAATGACTCTACTCCATAATGAGTTATGGGAAAGGCAAGGTAAACTTCCCAATTGTTACAATGACATATATTCCTATTGGCACTTGGTTTCTAGACAATAGGGGCTCGTACCATAAACAATGGTGGAAAGAAGACACTAACATGACCGTCCTAACAATGAACTTTTTATCCTGAAGTTAGGGTGCCAGGTAAAATGTTAGTCTAGTAACGTCATATTTGGGTTATAATCATAAAGATGCTCCTTGGTTCACAGTGGGATTATGACTTGATAACCGCAAGTATATGTTGAAAACATCATAACTAAAAAAAGAAAAAAAAAATCAAACAAACAAACGAAATATATTGCTTAACAATGCCATATATGTACCAGGCTTTTTCTTTGGGGCCACCAACCAGCTCCCAAATCATGACACAGAGACTTACTATTAGTTTTGAATGATTGGCCTTTAGCTTAGCTCTTTTCTTGCTAGTTCTTCTACCTTAACCTGTTTTGTATCTTTCATTCTTTCTGCATATCTTAATCCCCTGTTGTCTCCCTGCCTGGCTGGCTGCTGCTGCCCAGCTTCTGGCCCTAAGTGTGTCTCCCTCTTTCTCCCAGTTCTCTTCTCCTTCTTCTCTTTTCTTTCTTTTCTTGAGCCTAGATTCCTCCTCCTATTTATTCTCTTTGCCTGCCAGCCCTGCCTATCCTTCTCCTGCCTAGCTATTGGCTGTTTAACTTTTTATTAGCCTAATTAGGTGCCTTACACAGACAAAGTGAAACAAAGGCAACTCACCCTTACATATTTAAATACATATCTGTACACTTTTAAACAAATGCAGCATAAGCCAATGTAACACACCTTTACACAGCTATAGTAATATTCCACAGCATAAACAAATGCAATACATCTTTACACAGTTAAAGTAATTTCCACAACACACACACTCAGGGAGTTGGTTGTTCTTTCTCACGATCATATGCCTGACTGCTTACTGCAAGAGGGTACCATACCCATTTTGCTAGCCCAGGAAGCAGTTAGCATCTAGAGTTCCAATATGCTTTCTACTGGTCGTCTCTGTCTCCATGCTGCTAAGGAAGCAAGCCAACTTAAGCCAAAGTTGAAGAGGAACTATCCTACAAGATCGCCCTCTGCTCATGCAAAGATCACATTTATGTTTGTATCCTGCTGTTTTTCTTTGTTAAATGTTGCATCCTTGAGAGAATGACCCCAGTTCATGTTTGAATATGAAACTGTAAAAATTTCAGAGCAGCTGAATGGGACTGGAACATGAAACGTCATGTCAGATGAAAATGTATTTTGACTCACTAAAGTCCTGCTTCTGTTGTGCTTATCTAACTATTTGAGTTCCCCTTCAAGAAACACCTCAGCAGAAGACAAAGAGAAATCACAGTCTGCCTGAGTCAAAGCTTCAAGTCTGTATTATGAGCTATCCACAGGTTGCTATGTTACAGAATGGGGTAGGCACTGAGCATACAAACAGGTATATGTTTGTATGCTCAATGCCTTAAAGGAGCCTGCAGGTTAGCAAGAGTGGTACAGATACATACATACTATTAATTCCAATGTAATAACAACAGCACTGAGAATGGGACAATCAAGGTGCTGCACTACAAGGATGAATTAAAAATAATATTACTCAAAGGTAGAAATAAATGGGACATAGGCATGTCTTATTTGATTTGTAACATTATGATTGTTGTTAGCTTTACACTATTTTGTCTCAAAATTTTCCTGAGAGCAACCATTTCAGGAACATTCACAACTACAATAACAAAGGTCAACATTTAGGGAAATTGCTTTATTAATTTTCTTAACATTTGTTTTCAGTGATATTTTTATTTCAAAGCATTCTGTGTACTTTAATTATTAAACACTTGAATCATATTATAATGCTTTAAAGGTTTCTTTTCTTTCTTATGTGTTTTTTTCTCCCCCTCCTCTTCCCCCTCTTCTTCCTTTTCCTCTTCTTCCTCTTCTTTGTGTTGTTGGGGATCACACCCAGGTACTTGTACAGATTATGCAAGCACTCTACCTCTGAGCTACACATCTAGTCAGCAAATATAAGGCTGTCTATATATGCCTATGGGCTTGATGAACCCTCTAGTACTTTTATACAAATGCAAGTCAACATGTGGGGTAATCTAGCTGTAGGCATAGTAGCTGTAGGTACAGTGTGGCACCTATCATTTCCCCCGTGTTTTAAAACATTTGCATTAACACAATCTCATCTTGTATTGGAATATAAAACAAATCATACAATAACTTGCAAATCTGTAGAGAGAATCAGGGCTTGAAGTTCAAATTTTAGACTTGAAACTAAAATGGCACCCAAGGCACTAGGACTGAAAAATTCTTTAAACATTTTGGACCATGCACGACTGGAGTGTTTGCCTACAAAAGCTGTGATTAAATCATCAAGTTGTATAAAATAAGTAGTCCTGAGCAATGAGTAAGTAAATGCTAGCATCTTCTTATTGAATGGATCTTATTAGACATAATTTCAGGCCACAGACCTATTTATTTACTTAACCTTCTTCAAGGATTGTCTATGTGTTATTTTCTGTGCCCTGGATACATAAAAATGAATGGATAAAACCTTGTTCTCTGGAGATGCTAAAGATCTAATCAAGCCATTACTTTTAAGAATTCCACCTTCGAAAGTCTTAGGTATAGCTTTTCTTATTTTGTCTTGTTGTTTTGTTTTGGTTTACTTTGAGCCAGGACCTCCCTGTATAGCTCAGGCTCCTGAAACTCACCAACCTCCCAGCCTCTGTCTCCTAAGTGTTGGGATTGCACTTATTTCCCCCCATATCCACCACTCACACCTTCCCCTGGACATATATACGCCTTGTCTCTTACTGTGAACCTTTTCCTTAAGGCTCTACCATAGTGAGCATGTCAATTGGAAACATCCATTACCACACACTCAGAGTGTAACTGTCATTTTCATGTCATGGTTTCAAGAGGTGTACACACCTGGCATATGCAGGTGAAGTAAAGCATTCATTGAAGTCAGCTTAAATTAGCTTAGTCTTTCCACAACTTTATATGTAATATTTTGTTGATATCCATGGGATACCTGCCCTTTGCTGAACAGAAAAGGAGGAGTGGATGGGGGTGGTGAAGAAAGGTTGGGGGGATTAATGGGAGGAGAGGGAGTGGAAACTAGGATCAGGATGTTAAGTATAATGAATAAATTTAATTAAAAAATAAAAAATGCCAGGTGGTAGTGGCACACACCTTTAATCCCAGCACTCAGGAGGCAGAGCCAGGCAGATCTCTGTGAATTCGAGGCCAGCCTGGTCTACAGAGTGAGATCCAGGAAAGGCACAAAGCTACACAGGGAAACCCTATCTCGAAAAAACCAAACCAACCAACCAAACAAACAAATAAATAATTGTTTTAAATAATAAAAAAATTATTCTTCTGCAAGCACAGTAAGTGATATTCAGATATATTACATTAAGGCTATAGAAATCCCATGAAAAATTTCCTATCAAGATCTGTTTCCTGAGTCATTATTCAATCACAGAAGTCCTGTTAGAGTGTTTGCATTTAGGAGTACACTGTGTTGTGCCTCCATTCCAAGAGCATCTACTTCATACAACTGTTATGCTCTACATGTCTGTCATTATGATGGTCTATCTTCTTTCAGTGCCCACTTTAACCCAGTTTTGCATGGGAACTTTTCTGTTGCGATATATATCTTTGTTTTCTTCACAAGTCAGGAATACATGAATTTGACAATTGACATTTATGCAAATACTTCAAAAATCTAAAGGAATAAATGAAGCCATCACAGCATGGTGATAGAACCACTCCATTTTATGAACTAGAACACACTTATACCTAGAATCTGTTCTGTATGTTATCTGGAGTCCCCAGAGCATTATATTTTCTTTCCCCTTTCTTATTTATGCCGACCTTTGAGTAATCTTGCTTTTAATGTGATCCTTGGTTTCATCTTGAAAACTATGCCATTTGCTATGTCAGGATGGGCTTACAATGATGCTGGGAACATATACTTGCTTTCAGCATCTCAAGTTATGGTCAGCCTAGTGTGTGGTGTTTTTCCTCACTCACAGATCCACATAGCATCATCTCCATGTCACTGTCCTGTCCCTTACACAAATCAACCTCCCAAAATACTTTCCACACAAAGGCCAATTGCCCATGTATGTGCTTTCAGAATAAGAAGATGCTTGGACATATTCCACAAACTGAAGTCAGCTACTTATCCGAGAGATGCAACTGTACATCACAAATTTCCTATGAAAGTATTTGTTGTGTCACACGTGTGAAGTAGTTCCAGCATTTGGTATATCCAACTACACTCAGTTCTTTTCAGTTAACGCATTTAGGACAGTCCTACTCTCAAGCTTTGAAAACAATTAAATAATCCATTTTTTCGAAGTTGCATTAAAATATGTGACTATCCCATGCTTATCTACTGCCTTTCAATAGGTCTATAAGAGAAATGATAAACAGTATTTGACTGATTATGCAAATAAACTGCTAATTATACCCTTAATCACTCTCCACACTTAGACCCTGTACCAGATTGTAGTTACTGCAAAGGCCAGAGTACTTAGAACTCTATTTTATTTTTGTTAAAGACAGGCCCCAAATCAGTAATTATGAGAGTCATTATTCAGGTTCCCAGCAGTACAGCAGCTAGTTTTCACATGATAATTATCCTGTTAAACTACCGTCAGGCCAGCACTGTGCCTTATTTAAGAAAATGGCCCACAAGCCCGGTGTGAGCAGGCTCAGTGGTGGAACTGTTCAGAGATGTATAAACCCAGTCTGATCTGCAGCATCATCTCATTGGCATTAGTTGCAGAAGTTCCAGGAAGTCTCCTGTTTCTCATCTGTTGTGTGCAGCATCTTTCCTAAGGCCCCATCGCATCTCTGGACTGTTCATGGTTCCACTGTGTTCCTCCCATACTTAGCGCTGGGCTTTGTTACCAGCTAGGGCAGTGTTCAATCGGCACACTCTCTCTGTTCAGTGCCTTCAGGAGTGGGGAAGATGGTCCATTCCCAGGGACATAAGGAATACACGGGATACTTCATGTTGTCTAAAAAGAGACACAGGTATTGATGGTACCTTGAGTTCAAACTAAGGAATTCTAGCTCTGATGTTATAATTTTCATAAAAAGAATTGGATAATGAATTTTTTTTTCAGTATGAGGCAAAGTTGAGGTCTATATTAAGAAAAGGTTTCAGCAGAGATTTAGACTTGAGAGAAGAGAAAAGCCTTTAAGAAAAACAGTACATACCTTAGACACGAGTGCTGCCTTCTCAAGAGGGAGGGAGGGAGTCACTTACGGGATTCTTATCTTTGGCTGTTTGCACTCAACAGCAAACTTTGGACCTGGCTAAGGAGTTAAAATGACAAGTGTCCTAATGACAGCTTGAAGTCTGGAAAAGTCCTTGATAAATCAGGACTGTCTGATGAGGATGTACATGTGAGGAACTGTCTTCTGCTCCCCTCTGTAGCCTGTGTGACTGATACTAAGTGGCACGGGAGAGACCCATTGTTAATATTTGCTGTACAGGGCTGAATGACAGTATCTCACGCCATCCTCACCACCTGTTCCAAGCAGGTGTTGCGGGTGTGATGAAGAAAGTGAGACCCTAGTGAATATAGGTTCTAATTCTTCTCCCCTGGAAGCCTGCTTCATGGCAGCCCCTTCCCACTGCCCTACTGGACATCGATAAACAGAGAAGCTCTTGGACTGTTGCCTGATTAGATGAGAGGGATTCCTTCTCCAGTCCTAAAAAAAAATGTGCCCTCCCCCTCTTCCCTCACTCCTCCTGGGAACAGCACAGGTTAAGAATACTTCGTTTTCCGTGGCCTGTGGCTCTGCCAGCTTCCCTTTCTTTTCGCAGTTCAGTGTGGACGGCTGACATCCTCCTGACATTGCTGTGGCAACGCTGACATTTGTAAGCTTTCTTCTGCCATGCAGTATGGGATCCTCCATATGTCTTCCACAATAACTCCCTATGTTTTCAGGGAATCTGGAGATCCATTTCCTTCCAAGTCCTTGTTGCTGGCACTTCTTCCAAACCTCCCAGACTGCCAAGCGATGAACTTCAATTTAGAGGAACTGTTACATTTGTCATTATGAATTTGCTCAACTTTAGATAAATTTGAAGATGTATGCTCACCCCCAATGGGCCCTGAGAATATCTCTGAAGCTCAGAGAGTTCGCGCCTGACTCCCTTTTCACGGTTGTGAGTGAGGGGGTTTTCAGATGCCTGCAGTTGCCTGGCCAGGACTTGGGGTCCCTGCCATTGTCTCTTCCTGGAGAAGATCTCCAATGTGACTCACCTCTGTGAGGGTCGCTCTGTGCCATGTGCCGTGGAAGCCCTTTACAGTTCTCACAATGAAAGCACACACTAAACCCTTACTTTCAAGGCAAATAACCCAGGGTTGTGAATCTGACAACCTGACTTGTGATCACAGCAGCTTCAACAGTGACGATCCTGTAAATTATGCCTCTTCCCTCTGAGCCTTACTATTTTCAATGAAAACAATATTTATCTATCACTAGCATTTTCTGGTACGTAAAGATAATCAACAAATCATAGCTATAATGATTATAACACCCAGAAGCTGACTCGGCTCTGCCTTAGTCACAGCAACCCACCTAGTTAATTCCGAAAGCAGAACTCACATCTCCATATCTTCACTTTGTTATTGTTGTTTTAAGACACCAGACTCTAGTTGTTACTGACTTGCAAAAACATGTTCTCTGCTCTCTTTTTCATTAGGAGTAATCTAGAAGGAAGATGGGTGATGTGGGTTATATTTTATTGCATTTTGTTCTTTGACTCATCTTTAAAATAGTTCATAGTCCTGTGCAATTGGAGTCATTAACAGCTTCGGATTCAGTGATGTACAGAACACTGATATGCAACCTATCTTGTTGCTGTTTAGTTAATGGTAGCCTACCAGATTGCTGCATACTCCTGACCCATATATATTTTGTTTTCCTGGGTCAGGAGCTCTGGGCAAGCAAACTGGATGGCCTGGAAGTATAGGTTACCACAAAGCTGAAACGGTGTTAATGGAAACTGGGGTCTAGCCAAGGCTAACAATTACTGACAGAATTTAGTTCCTTGAAATGATTAAGGAGGAAAGCCCTTGTTTTAAAAAATGATTCTAAAGATTCTTTGAAAATTTCATATATGGATGCAATGTATTTTGACCATATCTACCCCTGTTCTCCTTGCAATACCCCTGAAATCCCTCTAATCATTGACCCAACTTCATGTTCCCTTTAAGATAAAGGAAAGAAAAATCTCACTGAGTCCAATTCATGCTGTCCATATGTGCGCGGGTGTGGGGTCATCAAATGGGGGCATGGGTGAACTACTGGGTTTTTGTTGTTGTTGTTTTGGTTTGGTTTTTGGTTTTTGGTTTTTTGAGACAGGGTTTCTCTGTATAGCTTTGCGCCTTTCCTGAAACTTGCTTTGGAGACCAAGCTGGCTTCGAACTCACAGAGATCCGCCTGCCTCTGCCTCCTGAGTGCTGGGATTAAAGGTGTGCGTGCACCTCTGCCTCCGCCACCACCACCATCCGGCTAGAACTACTGGTTCTTATCCTCTGTCCAAAGAAAAATTACTCTCCCTATAGCCACCAACTGCTAATAACTCCTCGTACCGGTGCGGGACTTCATGATCCCTTTCCCCCTTCCATGGTGAAATGTTTAACTGGCTCAGTCTTCTGCAGGTCACCTCAGCTGCCCAGAATCCAGGAGTGTAACAGCTGTGTCGTATGTGTGGCACAAAATTTCTTGCTCCAGGTTACACCCAGGGGATTATTGAAAGCCTACTGTGTGTCCTCTATACAACACAGAAATGTGCTCTTTCAAGGCCAGCAAGGGAATTGCCTCATTTCAATTCTATGACTTTAAGTGTCAACTGCTTACACCAGGCCAACTCCAGGGGCTTTCTTTCTTCCTTTCTTTCTTCCTTCCTTCCCTCCCTCCCTCCTTCCTTCCTTTTTTTTTTTTTTAAACAAGCCCCAGACATTTGATTAGGAACTTCTATTATATCAGCAAAATCTGTCCTCTATGGGAGGTAACAACCATAGTGTGGTCTGCTACCATCATAGTCACAAGTGCCTCTGCTGTCAAAGAGAAGGAATTATGTGAGTGCATGCCTTGGAAGTGGGAAGAGACTCCCGCAGGCATGAACATGGTATATGTGTAACTGTATTATAACAAATGACATCCTAAGAAGCCTCATAAGACCAAGTGTCCTGTGAATATCAAGAAGATGAGTCGCCCAAGAGGTTAAAGACAGAGAGGTAGAATTCAGGTAAACAGAAGAGGTGAGCAGGGCTATGGGGAAGGAGAGACCAGGGCATCCCAAGGGAGGCATAGAGGATACTTATGGGAAATGGTTAATACTTTTGCTTGGTTGGAGCTTACCTGGAAGAAGCTGCTCTGTGTTTTAATTGTTTGGGGGTTGATTTATTTTTGTTTGTGTGTGTATGGCTGTTTTCCCTGCTTGTGTCGGTGCCCCCCATTGCATGCAGTACCTGCAGATGCCAGAAGAGGGCAATAGATACTGCAGAACTGGAGTTACAGATGGGTTTGAATCACCATGTGGATGCTGGGAACTGAACTTGCTTTCTGTAACTCATCTCTCCAGCCCTGCTCTGAGGTCTTAAACAGACTGGTATGCTTGAGCCTATGGAATCTTTGCCACGAGTGCTGGAGGCCTCAGAGCACTGAGAGTCCCTTCATGCTTTCTCACAGGCCGAGAAACTAGGAGATGAGCCTGGTCTGGCCACAAGCCTTGGATGTGAAACTCTGAATACTCTTTGAGCTCACCCTTCAAACTTTTGAAAAGTCTTTTTGTTTATTTTCTACACTTTGTGTCAGAGAACTTCAAGTCTGGACACCTGAGGGCCTTGTAAACTGCTCTTTTCTGGGAGGCTTGCCACTGAGTAGGTAATAGAGCAGAGAAGTCTGGGGAAAATGGGATCAATGTTGTCTTTGACACATTAGGTAGATAACTATGTGTTCTGGGTCAATCAGATTTTAAATCCTGAAGGTTAATGAGGTAAAAAGAACACAGTAATCATTGGTTACTAAAGGCTATCCAGAGGAAGGGACCACTCCCAGATCAGCTTCAATATCGACTGCCCAGGAAGCAAGTATCCCCTTGGACAGCTCATTGCCCACTTCATGTCTCTGAGATGAGCCAGGGATTATCCATCTGGACTCCCTTCAGCCATACCAGCCTCTGAAGTTAAATAGGTTCTTGTGACAAGTACTATGAGCAAAATACATGGGCTGACACACATGTGAAGCAGGGAGAGCCTTCCCTTAGACTCTGCAGCAGATAGTTGAGGATTGAAGGGGAGAACCTAAGGAGAAGCACACCAGAAAGTTGTACAAGGTTGGGAAATGTATCTCGAAGGGTGAATGTGCCTTGGAGGTGAGACAAAAGAAAGGGGGCATTGCTTGTATGTTGGCTGAGAGGGTAGACGGGCTTGAATGTGGGGCGGCAGGATCTGCCTTGGTGTTCTATTTCTCCTTTCTAACCTTCAACCTTCACAGCCCACTTCAATCCCTAGTTCCCTCTATAAGTAACCCTCCTCCCTTACATCTGTGCCTGCCTGTGGCTGGCAGCTCACATGCCGTACCTCTCGCCTGTCTTGCATTGTTCCTGGTTGCACATATACATGCCATGTAGGTTTGGGGATGTCTTGGTAGTCTTTGCCTCCTAGTCACCAATGGATAGCATTTAAGAACTAGTTGGAAGTAATAGGTGTAACAAGCTAATAGTCTGTGGTGCCTTAAAATAGGTTTATTACATCAGAGAGAGAGAGAGAGAGAGAGAGAGAGAGAGAGAGAGAGAGAGAGAGAGAACAAGGCCCAATGACAACTTGCAGGGTTTAGTGCTCTTTTTACCATGTGTGTCCCTGGGGTCAAACCCAGGTCTTCAGGCTTGGAGGCCGGTACCTGTATACAAGGAGCCCTTTTCCTGGTCTGCCCTGAATGGAAGGTCTTCCGAGAGTATACTTTTCCCACATGAGATGATCTTAGAACAACAGCAAGCTCAGTATCCCTGGAGACATCAAAATTCTGTAATTCTGTGTATACATGTGTGGATTACCAGCTAAGAAGCACCAGGCCAACTTGATTATAACCACGTGTAATTACCAAATTATGCTCCTGATTGCTGCAGAGAGGTAAAGCTTGCTTTATGTCCACATTGTGGCTGACGATCTTTCCAGGCCAGTGAATTCTGGGTGGCACTGTGCATTTTGCTCTCATTATGAAAAGTTATATTCATCATCAGAAGGATAAGCCTTTTTAAAATCGTAAATAAAATACACAGGTTACATTACAGAGATATTCCAAGCAATCACTACTGCTGAATTTCTGTCCGCCTGTCAGGGAAACTATGTGTGTACATTATAGTAAGGCATCAGGACACCGTAATTGTGTTGCTTCATATAGAAGAAAATGTATATTCATAGTCATGAATAAAATGTCATCCAGGGGCCAGTCCTCCAACAGGAATGAGCAACCAGAGTGGATATGTTCAAGAAGTTCCACAAGTTATATTAGACAAGTGTCAGATTAGCACGAGACAAAACATGAAGCTTATGCGGAGTGTTCCTGAGTTAGTGCTGGGCATGCTGTGTTGAGCAGCGAGAAGAGCAGAGGGTATGGGGGGGGGGGGACGGTCAAAAGAACAGCTCACACCAGTGGAGGCCTGGTGGGATTGATCCATGGCAAAGAACAAAAGATTTGCAATGTAGCTAAGCAACTGTTACCAGAGAACTCACTGTGATAGACACCTAGAAAACCTCCAGGGCTTGCAAGTGGCACGTTCAGGGCAGTGTAAAGTCAGGAATATATCTAAACGCAATGAGATGAAAGTCACATTTAACAGCTGGCTGTCGACCAGAAGATGAACGATAGAAACTGTCAGGTAGAGAAGCAAAACCGCCTGGGCTCTTTAAAATGGAAGAGACCGTGGCGTGTTGCTATTAAAACAAAACCAAGGCATATTTACTGAGGTCTGACAGTACAATCTCCAGGAACTCCTCCCCATCTCCAATGCCAAGCTTCATCTTTGTCTTTCCATTAATCACATGAATTGGACTCTCTTACTAAAAATTCTTTTTGTTCTGTTTTGTTTTGCTGCACATTTAAACCTCCCTCATTTATCTCAGGAAATAAATATATGCTTTCATGATGCATTTTGACTGTGGAGTTTTTAAAGTTGAAAGTTGGAATTCAGATATAAAACTCAATTATTCCTTAAAAATCAGTTGTTTTAAAGCCGTTATAGATGCCCTGTTTTTGATACCCAGGGCCAAACACTGGGCTGAGCTCAGGAGCCCTGCTAAGAAGAGGAAGGAGGGATTGTTGAAGCCGGAAGGGTCAGGGATATCCATGGCTAACCTGGCTCATCGGAACTCACAGAGTCTGAACCAATGATCAGGGAGTCTACGTGGGGCCGACCTAGGCCCTTTGTATATATGTGACAATTGTGTAGCCTATTTGTGGGACTCCTGGCAGTGGGAGCAGGGCTGTCCCTGGTGCTTTGTCTGATTCCTGGGAACCTATACCTCATGCTGGATTGCCTTGCCCAGCCTCAATACAGGGAAAGGTGCCTGGTCTTATAGCAGCTTGATATGCCTGCTTTGCTGATGCCCAGGGGAGGCCTGGCCCTTTCTGGGTGAATACAGAGGCAGGAGAGGGGGTGGGGAGCAGAGGGGAAGTGAAGGAAAGAATGGGAGGAGAGGAAGGAGGGGACACTGCACTCAGGATGCAAAATACATATATAAATTAGTTAAAATTTCAAAAGATGCCCTCTTTTCTTTCCTGGCTTAGTATTTGTTGTCCATGTCTTCAAAAAAATTCTCTGCAACATGAAAATGCAATGCAGTTAAATCACCAAAGGGAGTTTCCAAAACCAACACAGGGACCGAGACTCTAAAAAGACAATTCAGGCATGTATTAGAGTGTTCAGTTAAAGTCCATGTAGGAGAGTTGGAAGATGGTCTCCTCCCTCTCCTCCCTTTTCCTCTGTTCCCCTCCCCCTTCCTCTCTCTCCTATCCCCCTCTTACCACCCCAATTGCTTTTTTTGAACTTTCATCACAAAGGTTAGGAGACAGATAATCCATATGATAGAGACTTTCCCAAACTGTAGGAGAATTAGACCCAGAATTCAAAACTACCCCTTTATCAAAAGACTCCAAGTTCCTAGAAATATCAGCTAACCAGAACTGGGAAGATTTGCATAAAGCCTGAGTAAACAATCTAAGCTGGGAATTTATTCAATATGGGATGGCAAATGTTATTTTACCCACTCACATATTCATTTCTTCTACACTGAATGCTGCTAACAGTTGTTCATTAATTTTCCAAATGTTCTCCATCTTCTGTCACTTAATACATAAGGAAACAGGCTTTTCACTCCCTCCGTGAACACCTCTGGCAGCCTTAAAAGTCTGTGTAGGTTTTGTGAAAATCAGAAGTGTCTTTACAATTGACGCAATCCAGTATGGATTTTGTCTAGCAGAATCCAAATTAATTTTATCGATTTAAGGATGACCATCTAAATCGTAAAGGCTAAGTGGGAGCTTCTAATCTTGGACAAGGCATCTGCATACCATAAGTGCTGAAGAGAAGGAATTTTCAAAGCTCAAAGCTCTTATATGTTTTAAGGGAAGAAGAGGGAGCCAGTGGACAGTGAGGACACCTTTTGCCAAAGCAGGTTGTAATCAGATGCCCTTAGTGTTGTAACAGTCAGCACTGAAGCAGAAGCTGCCAGGTACCACGAACTGTGCCCAGAGTATTAGCGAATGCTCCTTACTTAATGTGGCCCAGCAACTCTCCTTCACCTGGTAAGAAAACCAAGCCTGAGCCAAATCTGAGTTGTGATTTTTGTTTTGTCTTCTCAATCCCAAACCCATTTTCTTTTTCCTGGGCCAGGCTGCCTCTAAAAATTTGAGTCATCTCCCTGCAGCTCCGTCTCTCCCAAACACGGAGATTTTTATCCATTATATCTGTTCCTACTAATAACAATATTTTTTAAAAATAAGCCAATATGTGGTGATAGTGTGAGAAGTAAACATGGTAATTAGGAACATCAAAATGAAGTTAATTACTGCCTCAATGGCTAGGGTGGTTTGTGTACAGTAGTAGAGGCAGCATCCAGCCTCTTGTCAGAAGAATATTTCCACATGGCCGCCAAATGACTGCAGTGCTGATTGGATAAGTGAGTGGCACCAATGACTGAGCCTGAATTCATTGGTATCAGACAATCCATCTGCATCCAGTGCCTGTCGTTGCTCCATGACATCTCCCAGTGCTTCCCCTTGAGGCAGATGGATTAAACTCCAAAGTGTTAAAGCCTCATTGTTTAACCCAGTTATTCACTTATTGGACCCATAGCTGGACTTGACTCTCAAAGTCCAGACTGATTCGTTGGTGGGATTGATTGGTGCCCATTGAGCTTCCAGAGGCTGAAGACAGGGCTCAGATGTCAAGAGTACTTGCTGCTCTATGTAGAGAATCTGAATTCAGTTCCTTGCACCTATAGACAGCTCCTAACTTCCTATGATTCTTGCTCCAGAGGATCTGATACCTTCTTCTGGCCTCTACAAGCACCCCCTCCCACCTCTCACATACACACAAATAAAAATTTAAAAAACTAAAGTAAATAAAATAAAACCTCCCAGACCTACATGAAAATCAGATGCCAAGAATATTATTCTACTTTAGAATACATTTCCAGCCTATGTACTATTCTAACCTCAAACAGCCTTTTGTTAAAAAATAATTTTACTAATGGTTGGCCATCTGTTCCAATTCATTCTAGGTATGCAACTTACCATATCTTCCTCGTGTGGTAGCTTTTTTCCTTTCCTTCCTTCCTTCCTTCCTTCCTCCCTCCCTCCCTCCCTCCCTCCCTCCCTCCTTTCTTTCTTTCTTTCTTTCTTTCTTTCTTTCTTTCTTTCTTTCTTTCTTTCTTTCTTTCTTCCTTTCTTTCGTTTGAGACAGGGTCTTTCTGCATGGTCCTGGCTGTCCTGTAACTTGCTATGTAGCACAGGCTGGCTTCTAACTCACAGAAATCCACCTCCCTCTGCCTCTTGAGCACCGGAATTAAGGGTGTGCCTCACCATACACAGCATGTGTTAACTTTTACATCCCTCCAGTTTACCTTGTCGTCGTGAGTAACCAGATGTCAGTTATTCCTTCTTTGTAGTATTAGAAGTAGGAAAAGGCATCCTGGGGCTCAGGAAGCCTCACTGGATTTGCCACTCCATGCTTTATGAGCCATAAATTTAATCTGAACTCTGTCCAATTGAAAAAAAGGGGCTTGAGTCAGATATTGCTTGGTTCATAGTTTTGTTTCTTTAACAGTTGTTACAAAACTAGTTCCAACCAGGGCTGGTCACCTAGTGCAGTTGGAGCAAGTGATCTCTGCAGCATCTCTCTGCCCCAATCTCTCTCCTTGTCCTTAAATCTCAGCTAAAGCAGAGGACCAGTGCCCAGGTACAAAGTGAGTTTGGTTTTCTAACTGTGTAAGTTAACTCATTTTTAACTTACACTGGTTTTACTTTGTAGCCAAGCCTCATCTCAGGAAGGAAAGCATCCCATAATGTGTCCCCCACCTTGGACCCCCCTAGCTGATGCTTCAGCTGCATGTATAGATGAGAAATCATTTCAGGCTCTCAGCCATCACCCATTAAGACAAAACTTTTTGTCTTAGACAATTTCTCACAGTTTCCAGTTTGACTTTTCTATGGAACTACAGCTATGGATGGTAACGAGTATGCTATGGTAATTCCAAGCTATCCATGTGATGAATTCCTGCTCTATTGGTGCATAATAATTAAGGTTATTAATGAGGGATTAACTGAGTTTAAAACAGTGTGCTGAGTGGCTGTGATTTGCTGGCTGTCGGTTAATAATCACACAGTGTATAGCATTCTCAGCTTCCTCATGCTCGGGAATAGAAACTAGAGTGGCAAAGAGCACCATGATCAAATCCACACTAATGAAGAAACGTTTGGAGCTCTGCAGGGGACAGCAGGCAGTGCATTGTTACTGTGAGTGCAATAGCGTTGTCCTTTGCCGTTTTAGGGTGTGCCAAGATGCAGAACTCATAATTGTATTTGCATTTATACAAGGGAGCTCCCACCAAGCCCCAAAGCCTATGCAAAAGGCAAGGGTGGGGGTGAAACCACAAAGTTGGCGTCTTGAAACAGCAGTCAGTACAGCAACAGAATGCTTCTCTCTATATGCAGCTGGTTCAAATCCATAATTAGACGGGAATCTAAGTGATTGGGATTGATGGGTGAAACTCTTTACAAGCCAGCATGGAAGGCACGGATCTACTTCTCATAGCACGGACTCTGAATTCCTGTTGAGATACTCTTAGAATTCTCCCACAGCTTTTCAAGGCCAACTGGGTGGGGCTTGAAAAGGGATTTGGTTATGCTCCAGGTATCCTGCATTTGTTGTGCATTGCTTTCCCGAAGCACTTCTTTTGAATGGACTCAGGATGATACTGTTGGGCAAACACTTCTCTCGTGGTACAGGTTGCAGGTAGCGTAGGCAAAACCAAGAGATTTGGAGGCTGAAGCAGGTTGAGAGGTGGTCAGACTTTTCAGGAAGGCACAAGAGCACCACACACAGGTGCCTGAAATCACAGACCTTTAGCTCAAAGTTTCCGATCAAGCAAGCTTCTGGTTAATTTGATTCAGGATGAGGACCCTCCTCCTGGCTTGGAGGAGGCTATCATTTCTTTGTGTGCTCACGTGACTTTCCTATGCATGTGTGGACGGTGAGAGCAAAGGCGAGGAAAGCGGGGGAGGGTGATCTGGTGTCTTTTATGATTCATCAAAAAGGTCGCACCTTCTCCAATATTACATGGGACTTTCGAGATTTCACATATGGATGAGACCTGCACTCTGACTAATAACGAGTAACACAGACTGAAATAGGATGTAAGCTGAAACAGAACTGTCTATATAACAAGTGGGAAACTGGCTGTTTCCATTCCAGCCTGTTCTCTTCCGCTGCTCTTGCTCCTGCTCCACTCAACCCTGCCCCACCCCGTTCTTTCCACTCCACCTTGCGCTTTTCCTGTTCACTCCGCCCCATTCTATTTCTCCCTTTTGAAGCCATTTATGTCCACACCACCCACTGCTTTCCACGCCAACCTATGCCTTTCCATTCTAAACCACTCCCCTGCACTACAATCCACTCTGCCTCATTCTTTTCAACCCACTCCATTCTGGTCCCAGCAAATGTCCCCCAGTCGCCCCTGTGTGTGCAGGTGATCAGGCGGCATCCACTCCTTCCTTGCCCTGCTCCTCCTCCATCCCTGTCTCACTTCTTTGGTGAACCCAGATCAGTTGCACGTTTGCTGTTCCTTCTCTTCTTTCCCTCCTCCTCTCAGATTCCAAATCCCTCAAAATCCCACTAAGAAAAAGTGTCCAGGCCTCAGTCTAAAGCCAGGGCTGCTTCTGATTCTATATGAACACTTGTGGGACAAGGTCTTGGCAATCAGAGGGCCTCATACCAAATTTGGATTTCAGAGAGCAGGACGGCTGCCTATGGGATGCAGAATGCCTCACAGTGAGGTCACAGAAGCTTAGCGTGGGATAGTAGACATAAGAACAATGGATAGCTCTCCACAAATTGTTCTAATTTCATTCCGTCCAGTGTGGGGAGCAGCTAAGAGAGATGAGAGCTAATAGGATCTGAAGTTGCCAGTGAGTCTAAACCTGGACTCCACCCTCAGTATTCAATTGGCTTCTCCTCAGTAACCTGCATTTCTCAGCTGTGAGAGACAGTGGATACTAGTGACCACCTAGGGAACTGGGGAGAGGAATAAGTGAGAAAACATATGCAAAGTTCTTTGTATGTGGTTTTTACTATCACAATGATTAAAAACACAACCTGTAAGGTGGAGTGCTGCAAATCTTACCATGCTTATCACACTGGACTTGGCTTGAAGGATTCAAAGACTGACAATAACCTCTGTCCCAGTAGATGACATAGACGAGCGGGTATCTGCTGGTAACAATGATATCTACCATGGAGCAGAGATTCTTGTGGCCACAGCTGGATAAAGGGGGCACTCAGATTTGAGCTGAAGACTTACAAAGCTCCTGAACCATGAGAGGCATGCAGGTTGGGTGTCTCAGAGTCCCCCCTACAGTGACTGCCGTTGGAAGAAAAGCGAGAGCCAAAAGGCCAGAGAGGATATGTTTCTTTCTGAAGTTTCTGTATGGTAGCCAGATTTGATACAAACATAAAAAAAAAAAAAAAGCAAAAGAGATGGAACAGATCCCAAGTTCCTTGATGGTCCTGCGGCCAGATTGTATTCAGCAGAGGCATCCATGAGAGCAGTCTAAGGTGGTCCTAGCTATGTCCTTCTATGAAAGGATCTCACCATTGCTGTTCACTCCCACAGGGTTAAGGAAACACTTTGTGTGGCATAAAATCCCCAATCAAAACAAGTGCAGGGGCCAGTGTGTGCTCTTTAGAAAGACAATCTACTTCCCAAAGAGAAGGGAGAGGATTAGAAACAATAACCATTTTCTAAACCCAGCAGGTTGTTCATGTGTCTGGTGATGGTGATCTTTCTTCTTTCTCTTCTTTTTTATGATCAGCTTTTCATTCAGAGCTTTGATTTGTGCAGGGAGGTGTACAATATGGGGAAGCCAATGAGCTGATTTTTATAGTCTGCTCATAGCTTAAACAAAGATGGAGGATTTGGAGGATAAAGGCAGCCTGAAATATAGCAGATTATGCAGCTTTATTTTCCAAAGGTTTTGTTAATTCCCCCCCCTGCTCTCTAGCTGAATTGTTCTCTCTCTCTCTCTCTCTCTCTCTCTCCCGTTTCTTCCCAGTTTCTTTCAAAGAAAAAATGTTAAGTTTTAAGCTTGATTTTTCCCCCCGATTGACTTTCATATCTGTTGCCCCAGTCACTCCTTCACAAGTAAATATTTATTACCCTTAAACAGTTCAGTTATACAACAAAAAAGAGACTGAATAAAGACTGAATTTATGAAGTGTCTGTTAATATGACAAGCTTAATGTGCAGTGTGAGCCTCGAAAGCTGGAGGGCTTGTGCTTTTGTTTTTAACCTGAAAGATGATGTTTGCTTTGAAATTGGAAATGGTCTGAGGCACTTCATTTTTCTAGGCGGCAGCATTCTGCCTGCTTTGTCTAATTGTGGACTTTGACCCCATAGTCTCAGGCTCTGGCTGATGATGACATAGGCTGTATTTCATACAGTCATAGAGCATAGATCTATATGTCTAAGTCCTTCCAATAAAAATTGGATCTCATTTGATTTTTTTTTTCCGTTTTTCAAGACAGGGTTTCTCTGTGTAGCTTTGCGCCTTTCCTGGAACTCACTTGGTAGCCCAAGTTGGCCTTGAACTCACAGAGATCCGCCTGGCTCTGCCTCCCAAGTGCTGGGACTAAAGGCGTGCACCACTAACGCCCAGATTTTTAAATGTGGCTTTGATTTGATGGTGGGGTTTCATTCTTTGTATACAAACTGCCAGGGCAATAAGTCTTGGGGAGATTTATTTGGAAGACCCCATTTCCTCCCCTTTCTTAGTTGGTTAGATCACGACTCACCTTCAGTTAGCATTTAGCAAGTAGTTTTTAAGTCACCCTTGGCCACATAGCCTTGGTTCTGATGACAGATACAAAGATGTAGCTGATAGAATCTTTCCTGCCCAAACAGGCTACTCCAGGTAATCTATGAAGCCTGACAAAAGAAAATAGTTTCTTGCTACAGTCAGCTAAGAATTATAGCATTATTAGTACACTAGGCACTTGATATGAGTTATTGGAGCATGTGATAATGAATGAAACTTAAGAGCTAAATATAATCATTAACTGTTGCTGTAATTAAATTACTCTTATAGCCAAAAACTGTAGAGTATTTTTTTTCTTTTTCATAATTTTTGAGGATGAAAATATTTGGAGTTTGCTCTGGATTCAACAGCGAACATTTATGATCTAAGCATCTGAGGGACAACAGCAGGAAACAAGTTTGTTCCTTCCTTGCTGGAATCATCCTTGGTTGTATTGTGAGTTTCAGGCCAACCTGGCTATAGGAGACCGTGCCTGAAAAACAATACCCTAACCAATCAATCAATCCATCAGTTGCAGTTTCTTTTCCACCTGACAGTTTACTATTAATTATCTCTGCATCTGTCCATCATGTATACATACTCAACAGCTGTCTCTTTCCTCTTGGGTACCAGGGTGCAAGGCTTCTGGGAAAGCTGGCTTTAAACATTTTGAGGTCAGGTTCCACAGTTGATGGGTCACTTGCTGCACAAAGATTTTGCTCTGCCTCACCTCCCAGATTTTCTGATGCACTTCTTGCCTGATACTACATTCCTTCCCCCTCTCGCCATGTTATCTTATTTAGGCAGTTTGCTACGACTCCAGTCACCTTGAGTCCAACTGCTGTGGTGGCTCCTTTAGTCAGCTTTGTCTGTTTTCCATGCACAATTTTCCAGAAAATCTGTAAAAATATCCACTGGTGTGGTGTGCATGGCTTTATAGCTGGCCTCTGGCACTAATGTGTCCAGTGTTTTGGATAGCAGTTTGAGCTAAACCAGATGTATTGTGGTGTGGATGAGGTCACTTTTCTTTCCCTGACTACTATATGAGAACTCCTTTGATCCAAACTGTGGATGGCCATGGTCTTGCTGTCAGCAAATCCTTAATAAACCCCATCCTCTTTCTTGAGTCTTATGGCATCTTGGGATAAAGTCTCATTCAGTGGGACTGGCTTATTTTGTAAGACAATCCCACCCACTACCTCACTTCTGTAACTGAGCATGCCCGTTGCTATGTCCAGATTTAAGGAACAATGCATTTTTCAGAAGTGTATTGATTGCTCAGGCTTTGCTTTGCTCAGCTTCCTTGTGGACCACAGGGCCACGCACACTGGGCTATGAGTTGGAAGGTGAGGCTCAGTCTGCCCATGGCTAGAGGACAGCCAGGATGAAACATGTTTGAGCTTCTATTTAGGGGTCTGTAGGACTTGAGCTGGGTGATGACCAACATGCCTTCCCATGCTGGCCTGTGGGAAGTGTTACCATGTTATCTACCCATGTCCACATTGTTATCATGTGTCCACCATTGAGCTATGGCCTGCCTCCACATTAACAAAGCAAAGTGAATAGAAAAGGGACATATCCAAATGTTGGAATAAGTGGGTTGAAGCAGTGCCCAGGAATCACAAAGTGTTGTCTAAAAATTAACTTGAGGTCAATGGAAGGAAATAGATGTTGTTTATAGATAGGCCAAAAAAAAATTTCTTTTTCAGACTAGGCATAAGGTACTTACTTTTCCTGAAAGGTAAAATGTCACCTATTTGTGAACACTCCAAGAGAGCAGAACAGAATCTTGGGAAAGATGTGCCTCTCCTTAAAGGTAAAATGTCACCTATTTGTAAACACTCCAAGAGAGCAGAGCAGAGAATCTCATTGAAGGTGTGCCTGGGGAAGGGTGTTCAGCAGTGTCTCAACTGCCATCTCTGCTGGGCCATCCCATTCTTAGAGCAGGGATGTGGATGATGCCTAATGCTGTGCATAGGGCACAACAGCAGCTTATGACCCAGCTTTGTGTCACTCCCGCCCACCTAGGTTCCCCTTGTTCTACAGGATGGACTCTCTGCCTGGTGCTTCCTCGCTACCTCCAGCTGCTTTGGGAATTTGTAGTCTCCAGGCGTTGATAAGACAGGTGTCTGTGCCCTTCCCAGCATCTCTCAAACTTACCAGTTCTACTTCTAATTCACCAAACATGAGGGGAAGCTAGCCCCTTCACTCATCTTTTATTGCATTTCATTGATTGATTAATCTGTGCAGTTCTTTATGAAGCGACCTTCCATTGAACAACCTTAAGTATGCCATTTTCTAAAGCAACCTGACCTGCACCAGTGGTTAGTGTGCATATTGTTAAAAAAAAATGATGCACACACAACGGACACACATTTGAAATGTCCATGTTCCAGATTTCTTGGTGGTAGTGTCTATTTAGAGTTTTCGAAAGAGACCCCGTCTTTTCTGGAAAATGTGTGAGAATAGATTGGGGATTGTTTTGTTTGTCATGGGCTGAATCACTCTTTCTCGGCTTTTAATCATTGGACACGGGAGGGGCAATGGTTTTGTGTGGTTGTGGATGGCTAGAACTTCTGCTCCCTTCTGATTAAAGCCTTCCTTCTCCTTGGCAGCCTGAGATTCAGTGATGGTGAAGGTAATACAGATGATCATTTTCTGGCTACTGCAGAGCCAACCGATTGTAGAAAACAAGAATCTCTACTCTCATTTGAACACAGACCCACTAATAATAGTGCTTCACTCCCCGTCCTCATTGCTTGCTATTATTATGCTTATTATTATGCATGCGTTAAAATATAAACATAGGGCTGTGGAGATGGCTCAGAAAAGAAAGCCCACGGTTTCTTGACACCCAAGCTGTAAGGACCTGAGCTAGAATTTCCTGAACCCATATAAAGCCAGATGGTAGCAGGCACTCCTTTGTTGACATGGAGGAGGACAAGGGAATCCCTGGAAGCTTTTGGGCAACTTGGCACTTGCAACAATGATCAAGAGGCCTTACCTCAAACATGGTGGACGGTGAAGACCAGCACCCAAGCTTGTCCCTTGACTTCCACATGTGAACTCATGGCACACACACCTGTTCTGTTACACACAGACATCACAGGACATGCACACAGAGATGATATAAGCATACATATGTGTATGTTGATCACTCACCTGTGTCAGGTGTATTCATAACTATCAGTCCCTGAATTATGCCTTTACCATGACTGTGTGAGTATGGATTTGTCATCATCTTTCCAGATATGATGCTACTAGGTTCAGAGAGGTTAGGTCATTTACCTGGGACACACAGGATGTGAGAGCTGGAGGTAAATGCAAACTGTTCTTTTCACTCTCAACTCAGTGTTTGTCAACTACACAGTGCTCCTCACTAGCAGCATGTAAAGTATTTTTAGGTTCTTAAAGAACAGATAGATTTTAAATAGGCAATTACTTGGGGGCATGTTTAAAAGTCCATAGTTTCCTGTGCAAGTGTTAAAACTAATCTTGAAATAAAAATTTACAAGGACTATATTTAAAGAAAAACATTAAATAAAATTATAAATAAATCAAATAAAACAATAAGTAGTTACATTAGATTACATATACTCTGTATGAGTGAGGACATATATAGAGACTCTGTGTATATTAGTGGCATATATTTATACATACATAAAATAAATGAAGACCAGCCAAATGAGAACAAGCAAAACAATTTACTCAGAGATCATAGCAAGGAAGCCAGCTACTGTGAACAGAGTCAAAGGCGGGCAAAGGGCAGCAAAGCTTCTTAGCAGAAAGAGAAGGCTCATGACTGCTTTCTGGAGGCTGCTGGCCTAAGTAGCTAGAGAAAGGCCCCTCGAGAAAAAGATTCCCTGTATTGTATAGAGATACATTGCACGTTCCTGTTAGCTCTAAGTCAGACGTGGGAACAAAATTGGAGAAGCTGTCAGCTTTTAATTAAGCCTGACCAAGGAGAGGATTGCTCCAAAAGTTACCGTTTATGACCTGGACTGTCACTAGAGATAGCAACCCGGGCTTCCCACACATCTGATTTACAGCAGTCTGCCTCCCTGGCTTGTTTATTGGAGCTGAGGGTTTGGCTTCCTGAGCAGGTCAATGCACTCTGTGGGTCAGGGTTCTGCTTTTATGTACAGCCCAGCTGCTGTGCAGCTGCATAGTCAGGCTCTTCCTCTGTGTGCACGGGCATGCTTGCCTTGTGCTCTGGGAAGCATAGCCAGCAGAAAAGGGAAAACAGGGAAAAGGGGGTGTGAGATGAGATGAGTTCATGAGGGCCAGGGAGCTGGGTCATAGGTTACTGTAATAAAGCAGCCCCTTGTCATAGGGGCTATCCACCCAAACCCCTAGTGAACACCTGAAGTCACAGACAGGAGCAAGTCCTGCATACAGATGCAGCAATCCCTCAACAGTCAATCTGAGCTCCAACCCAGCCTTCCCATACCTAACCGGAAGGTAGTGTATACTGCATGGATATGTAAGGCAGAGCAGTTATCCACATATCAGGAAGGATGCTCTTAAATGAATTCCTTGTTCAGGGATTTTCCACTTTTAGACTGTGGCTGACTATAGATAACTGAGATAGCAAAAGGCAAAGCTTCAGATAAGGGGAATGACTGGATCTCATTCTTAAATATTTCCCCTAGATTTTTTTTTTCTTTATGATAAGGAAATGCTTCACCCATGTGCAGTTTCTTACTACTAAACATAAAAGTTTTATTTTTTTTTAATTTATAGATGTGTATCTATGTGTATATTATGTGTGTGGGTACCTGAGGTGGTCAGAAAAAGGTTTCAGGGGATCACCCTGGAGCTGGAGTTACAGGAAGTTTTATGCTCCCTAACCTGGATGCTGGGAGCTGAATTCAGGTCCTCTGAGAGGGTAAGAAGTGCCTGTACTCTTTTTTTTCTGGTTTTTAAAGACAGGGTTTCTCTGTATAATCCTTGCTGTCCTGGAACTCACTTTATAGACCAGGCTGGACTTGAACTCACAGAGATCCACCTGCCTCTGTCTCCTAAATGCTGGGATTGAACGGTTGTGCTTTTAACCATGGGCTGAGATCTCTATCTAGTCCTAAATATAGTATGTTCTAAATGCCTATCATGATACACATTAGATACACTTTAGAGTCACATGAAGGTGATCAATTATACTTTTGATCTCTAAGATTAAACAACCATACAGAAAAGTGCAAACTAAAGATGGCTTGTATTCCTGGTCTCATGAAGCATGGTTAGTGCCAAAGCCAGGGCTTCCATCCCTTGTCGTCTCATGACTTACTGCCATATGTTCCCTGGGGAACATAGAGATACTTTTAATCCACATCCTCAAAGCTATTTCTTCAAGGGGACATTCCTTCTAAGCCTAGCCTTTTAGACTACACCACACAGGACCTGCAGGGCACTGAGAGAAAATCTAACTCAGTGCTCAGGTTTTTTAGAGCAAAGGCATGGTGATTATGACTATGAATTGGACAGTTGCTCAATGTCCTCTTGCTCAGTGATCCTGTTCAGGGCAGGATGCTCTCTGTGCCTTGACCTCCTTATCTGTGAAATGGGTTAAGTGCTAATACCATTTTTTTAAAGGAAGATAATAATTGTAGAAGTGCAAAATATATTTTCAGAAAAGGAAACTTTGGACAAGTAGTAGCTGATGTTGAGACATCGAAACACAGAGGAGTTAGGTAAATTTGCCTATGATGCCACAAGTAGCTAGCTATATATGTACCTGGACCCAGAACTCAAGGCTGCTCATTTTTAATCCAGTGCCCAGTCCTGAGTGTAGCATTTCCTGAGTATAACTAGTTCATGACATTTTAAATTTTTATTTGAAATATTTCATCCAATTTCTTTTGGGTTGTTGTTGCTCATGCATATGTTTATTCATATTTAATAAGATCACTGCCCATACATACATTATTTTCCTTAACTTTATTTTTACATTAAGCCAATGTCTGTCATAGTAAATCAGATTTGTAGCCCAGGTTGGACTCCAGCTTCTTAACATCATCCATTTTTCTGATTGTTTTCATAAAGTCTTCCTGAACTACAAAATCATGATCCACACAAACTTCAAACATGCCTGCTACAGCACAAACATTTCTCAGGTCTGCTCCATTAAAGCCATCAGATATACATGGATATGTAAAAGGGTTTATTTATGGTGTGGCTTAATATATCACACTGCAGCATCCATGACAAGATGTTTCCTTTTCTTTTAAATTTTCTTTTCTTTTATTTTGGGGGTAGCATTACAGGGGCAGAGGGCGGATACAAAGGGATGAGATGTATGGAGTAAAAGACACAAAGAATAAATAAAAAGAAAGGGAAAAGAAAATTTTTATTTGAACAAAAGCCTCAATTAAAAACAGCCCCTCCCACTCTGCTAAGTCTTGATCCACACCTTAGGAGTCAGATACATGTGGCTTAGGCCTTATCTCTAGCACCCTAAAATTCCTGGGCTGTCATCACAAAGGCCATTGTCCTTTCATTCAATGACTTTTTGGCTCAGACTGTCTAAATACTGGCTGCCTGAGGCTGGAACAATGGCTCAGCAGTTACAAGTGCTTGCTGCTCAATTGTGAGGACAGGAGTCTAGTTCCCAGTTCACAGTTCTAGTGGCTGAAAATGTCTGTAACTCCAGCTCCAAAGGATGCAAAGCCCCTTTAAGGCCTCTCCACAGGCAGCTGCATATACATGTGTGCATCTAACAAACAGGCAGACAGACAGACAGACACACATACACAGAGTAAAAATAAAATAAATCATTTAAAAATAAAATAAATATTGACTGCTCACAAAACAGCCTCACTGGCAGTGTCCCTGGGCAATTTCAGGATCAAAAGGACACAGATCCCTCTGCTTTGGGGAGGTTTTGTGTGAGCTTCCTCTATAGAGCAAAGCATAGCTGTTAACAAAGACACAGGCTATTGCCACGCTGGTCCATGTACTACAAGAGCATTTGCGTGCAGTAACTTTGTCTTATTCTAACTCAGATTTTCGATTGAATGGTCTGAACTTTAGAGAGTCCAGGGGAAAATTAAACAGAAAAATTGATGCTAATTCTTATTGACTCCATTTAACTAAGAACATAATAAATTTAATGTAGACATTTTTATTTAAAGGAAGAGGGACCTGAATTTTATTTAAGGAGTAGACACATTATAAGTCATGATTACCCTCCTCACATAAAAGGTGGGTCACAGAATTCAAAGCTGTTGATAAAATATGCTGACTTGGCAACACATGGCGGCATGTGCTTTTAGGTATAGTATTCAGGAGGCACAGGCAGCCAATTTTGCTGAGCTTGAGGCTACCCTGGTCTGCATAACAAGTTCCAGGCCCTCCAGGGTACATAGTGAGTCCCTGTCTCAAGGACAAACAAATAAACAAACGTGCTGGCCCTTTGTTGCTTTGCATTGGTTCCAAACTTTGATATGGATAATTGAAAACTGACTTTGATTTAACTTGCTTGCATTGTGTGCTTCTTTTATCTTATGTACACTTGTGGAAGGCTAAAAACAAAACAACAACAAAAAAGGATACAGTTTTGTTGGCTTTTTTTTATGATTTTACAAAAGGTCCAAGTGTGAACAGATTCAGTCATTTGAGGACAGTCTTATCTGCAACTTAGAATATGATGAAAAAAAATGAATGCAAATTGCCAGAGAACACGATTTTGGAATAAGGGAGTTTAGGTTTTGTCGTCTTGAGTTCACATCCAACTGAATTCTAACTTCCCTGTCAAGAGACTCGAACTTGGGCTTGTGTAGCCTGACAGATGGAGAGCCTTCCATCTATTGGATGAGCCCATTCTATCTTTAGACTTCTCTTGGGCTCAGAGACTTCTTCCTTGTATCAGGAAGAATCTTACCTTTTTATGAATCATCCTATTGAATAAAATAGCGATGTTTAAGATTTTGGTCCTTTGCTGGGACAGGGTAGGCTTACAGTGTTGTTATCAGTGTCTGGAAAAGAGCAAACGAAAGGCAGAGCCATATAAATACAAGCATATCTTTGTACTGGCTGGTTTTGTGTGTCAAGTTGAAGAAATGCCTCCATGAGATTCAGTTGCAAGGCATTTTCTCAATTAGTGGTTAATGGGGAGGGCCCAGTTTATGCTGGGTGATGCCATCCCAGGGCTGGTGATCCTGGGTTCTATAAGAAAGCAGCTGAGCAAGCTATGGGGAGCAAGCCAGTAAGCAGCACCTCTCCATGGTATCTGCATCAGCTCCTCCCTCCAGGATCCCACCCTGTTTGAGTTCCTGTCCTGACTTCCTTCAGTGGTGAACAGCAATGTAGAAGCATGATCTGAATAAACCATTTTCTCCTCAACTTGCTTTATGGTCATGGTGTTTCATCACAGCAATAGAAACCCTAACTAACATCTTCTTTATGAATTCATAGGGAATATGGCTGAAGCTGCTAAGTTGAGTCCATGAGGCTCTGACAAAGCCAAGATCCAATAACCTGAGTGAGTGATGGCTGCCATGATAGCAGTTAACACAGACTTGAACTATGTCTCAACACAGAGATTGGAGCATAACTGAAGAAACGGGACTAGTAGGAGATACAGATCAGGACATTGTAGTCAAGGAATTGACTTCTATGATATGAAAGCTCAGTGGGAACATCTGGAAGCTATGGAGTGGGTTTAGGTGGAGTCAGGCTTGTTATCCTATGAGGGAGATGGATGTGATCCTATGTAGGAGGAGGAGGGGAAGGAGGAGGAGGAGGAGCAGCAGCAGCAGGAGGAGGAGGAAGAGGAGGAGCAAAAGGAGGAGGAAATTGGGCACTCCCATGGGAGAAGAGGCTAGTACTCCAATGCAGGGAGGGAATTTGCTCCTGGTCACTGGTGGATTTGTCTTCAGTCGGAGGGAAACCACAGGCTTGCTCTTACAACCTGTTAACTGAGCAGGCTTGTGAAGGCTGTCTAGGAAATTTTTTTTCGTAAGGTCTATTGATTATGGATTCCAATCACAACCAGAAAGTTCCTTTCCAGAAATATCTAGATCTACGTTTGAGTTATTTACTGGGGGATTAGAATCACATTAACACCAAAACTATCACACCAGCCTGCTGTTGACCCTCCAGAGCTTAGTTAGTTCTCATCTGTGAAAAGCAGATTATAATAGTTGTGGTTTAATAAATTATGTGACCATAGATATTTATGGCTAGGGGTAGGTAGAGTATTAGCTCAGCATGTACAAGGCTCTGGGTTTGAGCCCTAGCATTTCCTTCCTAAGATATTTAATCTGTATTTTGATGGTCCTTAAAATCATACTTAGAATTGCTGTCTAGATGACTTTTGCCAAAAGTTATTCAGTAACATTTAATTTCAGTTTCTTTGTCTGTAGAGCAGAACAATAATCCTTGTCCCATTGTGTTATTGAAGATTGGGTGATGACAGGAGTTTGGCTTTAAAGTTCCCCAAAAATTACCAGCATGTCCACTGCTTAGTGAATATTTACTGGGATCTGACACCACCATAACTATATTCCTTGAATTATCTCCTTTAAGAGCTATGATAAAGGTTACTCACAGAAGTAGTTACAGGTGTGATCATTTCGGTGGAGAAGTCCTACATAGCCTATGATAGGACAGGAATGAGAAAAGTAGTGTTCTGAATATATGAAAGGATTGGTGGGGTGGATGGTGGATAGTGGGGAACTTTGAAAGTAAGTGTGGGTACCACAGAATCTCAAATAATAGCAAGTGTCATAGGGATGCTCATTCTCTGTGGAAATTTCATTATTTAGGTTATAGCATTAATCCTATGAACCTATTATCTCAGACCAGTGTACTCCATAGGACCCTTTGTAGCACCTTCTAAGCTACATCTAGACTGATCATGTTTCCTGGTGAATTCCTTTATTCTTCTCTAACGGAATGCCCTGCAACTTGAAGGTAACAAAGTAATGGGCTGGTAATATGGCACAGTGGGAAAAGAAGTTTGCTGCCAAGCCTGATGCTCTGAGTTTCATCCTCAGGACCCACATGGTGGAAAGATAAAATGACTCCTGAAAATTGTACTCTGATTCCCACTCCTGTTAATATATATGTATATATGTACATATACATATATATCCTTGTGACTATATACATAAATACATATCCCTGTGAGTAGATACATAAATAGATGCTGCTAAAAACAATGAAAATGTGATCATAGGAAAATTAATTTAGGGTGAGTGTGTGCCTCAATAATAGAACACTTTGCTAGTATGTAAAAGGCCCTGGCTTGATTCCCCAGCACTGCAAAAGCAAAAAGCCATTCAAAGAATCATATTTGTGTGAAGAAGAAAGGATGCAGAAAACCCAGCAGTTCCTCAAGATTAAACAGCAGCCCACTGTGTGTAAAACTGGTCATTGACTTGTGTCCTTTTCTTGTGCATTTAGTTATATGTTTTTAAGCTATTATCCTTTGATATTCTAAGTTATTCCTCTGATGTTCCTTCTTACTCTAATTTCAGTTTACAGTTTACATCAATATATAAACAATGTATTCTGGAAATGTATAAAATGGAGTATAAAATTTTAATATTTGCCAAATGTCACTGGAGTCAGATATAGGACTAGGACTCCACAGATACATTTGGAGAGCTATAGATACATTTTATCTACTGCTTCAGCCTTCTGAAGAGGACATTTTGGGTCCCTAGATTATGCACTCAAAATTCCATCCATGATAAAGAAAGTCTGACTGTATTCTAGGAGTGAAACTAGAGCATTCTCTGCAGAACTTCATAGAGGCCTGTGGGAAGTTTTTTCATAGTCTCTGGTAGTAGACTCTAGGGCACAGAGGAAGTTCAGTGATTCCCAATTGTTACCTTGTCATGGTAGGAGCAGAATCATGCTGTAATCCCCCAGCCCATCACAAGGATCATAAATGACATTTTTTTTCCTAACCAGAGACAAAGCCAAATAAAAGCATTTATGTCAAAGTTCTCTCTCATATTGAACTCTTCAGAAATGGAGACTGACAATTCTAGGGAACTGATTTTATGCTTAAGTGTGATGAAGAATGAATACTGTGGGAAATATGACTGGACAAAAGGGGTGTATTCTAATGGTGATGCATGAACAAAGAAAACCCAAGAAGGCCTGGGTGTATCCAATTTCCTAGCCTTTCTGGGTAGCATTGCGTTCCATCCAGGAAGGGAGAAGGATCCTCCAGGAAAGGCTCTACAGGCCTATCTGACAATGTAGGTGAGATAATTTCTTTATGACTATCTCCCATGAAGAAAGACATGGGAAGGTGTCTCAGTTACTGTCCTATCACTGTGACAAGACACCATGACCAAGGCAACTCATAAAATACAGCATTTGTTTGGGGGCTTGCTTAAGGTTTTAGAGCATTGGCCCATGATTATCTTTCTGGGAAGCTTGGTGGCAGGCAGGCAGACATGACACTGGAGCAGTAGAGTCGAGAGCTTGCATCTCATCTGGAGGCAGAGAAAGCAAGACTGGGTGGGCCTGACATGGGCTTTTGAACCCTCAAAGCCTATGCCCCAGTGACACACCTCCTCCAACAAGACTACACCTCCTCCACAGTTCAACAACTGGGAACCAAACATTCAAATATATTAGCCTATCTGGGGCTATTCTCATTCAAAACAGCAAAGAAAGGTAGATGTATTTGTAAGTGTTGTGGCTTGACTCAGGGAAGAGGGAGTCTAGTTTCGGTGACCTTCCTTAAAGAAGAAGGATTCTTGTTGCTGTGACTTAACTAAAGTTGGACAAAGGAGTACAGGAGACAGGAATACAAGAGAAGGGCAGGAGGGGAGCAGGCTTCAGAAGCCTGGACATTCTCTTCAATTTAAAGCACTCAGGATGCCAAGGCCATACTTTGGGGTGTCTTTCTGAACCCTCCAAATCTCTGTGCTTTGATTTTTTGTAGGAATTTCTCAAAGGGTGAAGCCATTCCGAACACCCTGTGAGAAGTACAAGAGCAGCCTGTCCATTGCTCGATGGCCGCAGGGCTATAGAATGCCTTTCCCAATTTGCAGATCTGAGTAAAAGCTGCCAGAAGAGCACTTTGGGTAAAGCCATTAAAAACTCAGGCTTGGTCTCAACTTGAAAAATTCTTTTAAACTATTTTCACTTTTATTCCACTGTACTCAGTATATTAAAAAGACTGCTGAATGTATGTCTATATAATTAGATGCTACATATATGTAATTATTTATCACATTTTCCCCCTTCTAACTTGGCAGTTCCTCAAAGACAGAAACCATGTGTTATTTGCCTATATTTCCATAGTATCTGGTACAATGCCAGGCACCCAGTAGAAGCTGAATAAATCGTTCTTTGGTGGATAAATGAATATGCAGTCCTAGCGGCACTCTGCCCTCCACTGAAACAACTCCTCTTTGTTTGCATTAGAACTTACTTATGTGGGTATCTTTTATTTGTCATCCCCTGGAGTCTGTATTTTGAAAGATTTTTGTCTATCAAGCTGCATTTATTAAATAATAAACTTTCCCCCATGGTCATGGACTAAGGAGACCCAGAGTCTTTGAATGTTGAGCTATGTGCTGGTTTCCCACAGCCTTTCTAAAATTCCTGCCCCCGGAGCAAGAGAACTTAATATCTTAGTTAATGCTGCCAGCATTATTTGGGAGAGAGGGATGATATATTTTAAGACATTTGAACTTGGAAAGCCCCATAATATACTTTCAGAAATACTTAAAGGACGCGAATACACATGGGACACATGAGATGTCACTGGCACAATGATTTGGGCCAAAACAGAGCAAAACAATCCTCATAACCAAGTGAAAGTGTTTAGCTAATGGGAGATTTTAATGAAATGAAAGGCACCAATGTGTGGATGTAAAAAGATAGGACAGATTATATCTTCACTGGCATGTCTGTAGGGAGATACATATCAATACATGAGGAATTCAATGTCTTTTTGAAAGGATTATTAAAATTCTTAAAAGATGAGTTTTAACCGCACTTTTTGATCATATTTCCCTCTGAGAAAACTTCCCAGGTAGTGTCAGTAACTCCATACACAGCTGTTCTCATGACCCCCAGATTCACTGGAATGCATCCTATGCATCATAGGGGATAGATTACACTTTGTATTCATGATAGTAATCCTTTTTTCTCCAACAAATACCCAGTTAACCAGTCCTGCTTTTTCTGACTTGAAAAATCCCCAGAACTCTGGTTTTCTCTGTTGATTCACCTCTTGCTTGCTTCTTTCCAGTCCCTGTCTAAACTACCTTGTCCATAAAGTCATGGCTCTGATAGATTCATCCATATATTGATAGATTCATCAATAAATGCATATTTAAATTTAGTATAGTTATTGTCTCTAGCCATAATCACTATCTTAGTTTCTTTTCACATTGCTGTGACACAAAACTCTGACTAAGCTATTTAAGAGAGGAAGGGTTGAGGATTTAGCTCAGTGGTAGAGTGCTTGCCTAGTAAGAGCAAGGCCTTGGGTTTGGTCCTCAGCTCCAAGGGATGGGGGTTGGAGTTGGGGAGGAGAAGAGAGGAAGGGTTTATTTGGCTTATAGTTGAGGGCTATAGTTCATTATGGCAGGGAAGGCACAGCTGTGCAAGTACGAGGCAGCTGGTCACAGTATGTCCACAGTCCGAAGAAAGGGGTTGTAAATACGTGTGTGTTGTGGGGTGGAAGGTATGCAAGGATCTGTCCATGTTCTGAGAAATCTTGGGACATAAGGTACTTGGGAGAGGTGGCTGCCACCAGTCTCCACTCTCAGCTTCACATCTTTCCCTGTTGACTCAACATATTACTTGAGCAGATGGTTCAGAACCAATTAATGGTGGACTTGGAAAAGAAGAGCGAAGAAACCTAAACAAAGACCACTCTTTGCTGAGTCCTAAAGCTCAATGGTAGGTTGCTCAGGGAGGAGCTGCTGAGGCTTATGCTCCTGTGCAAATCTCACTCCTGTCCTGAGAAGAAAGTATTTTGTTTTCTTTTTTGCTTTCTTCCTTAAGTAAATCCTTCTGTTGACATTACTTCCATAGGTTGCTTTCCACTTAGGGAATCCATTGTAATGGCTAATGCCTGCTTTGTAACCTTTTCTGGGGGTCCTACCTTCAAATAAATAGGTTCAGTTTCCTCCGGAAGCATGGATTGTTCACACTGTTTGTTACTAACAAGATAATCTCAGGATAATTATTAGAGGCTGGAAACCAATGCAGTCATTTCACTTTTTAAACTTGGCAGTTGGTTTTTCTGTCAAACAAGGGTGTGTGTGTGTGTGTGTGTGTGTGTGTGTGTGTGTGTGTGTGTGTATTCCAGAAGATTCTTGTCTTCCTCATAGGCCAACAAACATGTGGCAGGCAGATTCTTTATTATTATTACTATATAATTACTATCATTAAGAATGTATTATTATTAATTTGAGATTATAATTACATCATTCCCTCCTTTCCTCTCCTATACCTTCATAAACCCCTCCTGTTCTCCTTCAAATTCAAGGACTGTTCTATCATTAATCATTGTTACATCTATGTGTGTATGTATGTATGTATGTATTCCTAAATACATAAACACAGCCTGTATAATGTTACTTGTATGTATATATTTTCAGGGCTGCCTCTATGGTATTGGATAACCAGTTGGTGTGTGTGTAAAGCTTCTGAGGCCGCAACCACACAAAGAAGCATAGGCAACTCAGGAATGCTGAGGGCAGACATTTAACCACACCTTAACCCTTTAAGCACACTCGACAGTCATCGGCATGCCTGGACAATTTAAAGAGAATTTTTGTATTGTCTCTTTTTTTCCCCTTTGTTCTTTTTTAAAAAATAGACTTATTTTATTGTATTGTGTAAGTGCTGGGCTCACATGTATGTCTGTGTACTACACATGGGCTTGGGCCTGCAGAGGTCTGAAGAGGAACATGTATCCTCTGGAACTAGAGTTATAGATGGTTGTGAACTGCCGTGTGGGTGCTGGGAATTGAACCCTGGTCATCTTCAAGAATATCAAATGTTCTTAACCACCCAGTCACATCTCCATATCCTATTTGTTTTCTTTCTTTCTTCCCTTCTTTCTTTCTTCCCTTTCTTTCTTTCTTTCTTTCTTTCTTTCTTTCTTTCTTTCTTTCTTTTTTTTTTTTTTTTTTTGACTTTCGAGACAGAGTTTCTCTGTGCAGCTTTGCGTCTTTCCTGGAACTCGCTTTGGAGATCAGGTTGGCCTCGAACTCACAGAGATCCACCTGCCTCTGCCTCCTGAATGCTGGGATTAAAGGCGTGCGCAGCTGCCGCCACCACCACCCAGCCTGTTTTTCTTTTTTCTTTTTCTTAAAACAAGAAAATACTTTATTCTAAACCGTATGAATGAATATGTTCAGGGAACAAAATATGGTTCTATTCTAAAAGAGGTAACAAAGGCTTTTTGTGGGGAAGGTACATATTTTTTAACTTCACTTTAAGATTAATTTTTTGAAATTACAGTACAAGTATAACATTTCTTCCTTCCCTTTCTTCCCTCTATGTCCTTCATCCCTCTCTCTCTCTCTCTCTCTCTCTCTCTCTCTCTCTCTCTCTCAAATTCATGGCTGCTCTTTCTTTAATTGCTGTTGTTATAGATATAAGTGAGTAAACATAAATATAACCTGCTCAGTCTGTTTAGTGCTACTTGTATGATTTCTGGGATGACCACTAGGTTAGCATGCAAAATGTTAAGTTTCACTCTATTTCATACTTGGATATCATTATATATGAGCAATTTCCCTAAACATAGGAATTGTTTTGATTGTTTATTTTTCCCTATCATCTTATACTTTGTTTTGTTTTAAATACACTGGTCATCTAAACTATAAGTTGTTTAGAATTTCAGTGTGGTTCAGGCTCCTGATCTGAACTGATCTCTCTTTGCTTCTTCTTGAACAAGCTTGAACAGGTCTGGGCCCCTGTCTATACTATGTGTTTGCTTTACCCTCTGAACCATCTCGCTCCTCCTTCCCCATTCTGTTCTTGCAGTTCCTCCACTTTTTATAAAGAAAATAAAAGATCTTATTTATTTCATTTTATGTGTATGACTGGTTGCCTGCCTGCATGTATGTGTGTATGCCCTGTGAATGCCCTGTGTGCATGGATTCCAGAAGCGGGTGCTGGATCCCCTAGACCTAGAGTTATAGATGATTGTAAGATGCCTAGAGGGTTTTGAGCACCACATGACCAGGTTCTCTGCAAGATCATCAAGTGCTCTCAGCCACCCAGCCATCTTTCTGGTCCCCTGTCTTTCACTTTCGTAACTATTGTCTTTCCCATTGACTCTAACTAAGCCTTGTGAAATAGGAACCATTTGTGCATGATCTCACGAAAGTATCTCCAGGGTTAGGCCAAGAACTAGTCCATCTCAAGTGTCCAATAGAGGCTGCACCCTGCAGGAGGTGGCTTCTCTGAGCCAAATGTGTAGACACATGGTGGTCAGTGAGGCTCACAAGGGTGAAGCAGTGTGTGTGAGCTGGGGAAAGAATTGAAGTGGATAGGGCACTTAGTGTTCTGGCCAAGGGGTAGATGAGAAGCAGGTGCTGGGACAGCCTCACCACAGTGTGCAGGGGATTTAACATCCCATTGTATCTATCAGTCAAGATGAAATCATTCTTTCTTTCAGTCAAGATGGGTGAGCCTCTTCCTGAACATGGAGTTCCCCCCAATGAAGAAGCAGTAAGAGAGCAGACCATCTAAATTCAACAAACTCACATCGTTAAGACTAAATGCTAACAATGCCATGCGGGTCACGGTATGTCAGGCTGAGCACTGGAAATGGCTCATTTGAAGTGTGCAGCCAAATTGGCACCACTCTTGGGTGATCTACGCTTGCACATGGAGTGCCTTGCTGCCCAGCTTTGAGGTCTGTGGGACTCGACAGGTCGCTGTATAATGATACACATCTTTCCTGACGACATTTGTCACCATGTATTTTTCTACCCAAGATTTCTAAAAATCAGTCACTCTTTTTTTTTTTTTAACTTTTTCTTTTCTTTTTTTTTTTTTTTTTGAGCAGAGGCTGAGCAGTGGGATGTTTGAATCTGCCATCCAACTGTTCACTCATTCCTAACCTTTAAGTGTTTTGAGAGGAAAATTTAAAAAAAAAAAAAAAAGCCTGTTGAAAATAATTTAGTAACCCATGAAATTAATTGTGCTTAATTTATGCTAATCATTGCATATTGGTATACTGGCAGATAAAAATAAAGGCAATGGAGAAGAGTGCATTGAATAAAAGACAATAATTAATCTTGAAATGATCATGAAATGAGTTTCGCTTTTTACTGAAAATAGCAGTCCCGGACAACTGTCTTAACTAGTGATGCTTAAAAAGCTGATTAAATCCCAGGGTTTATTTTACATTATTCCCAGCTCCATCTGGTCACTTTGTGTAATATTGTAATTACAGAGAATTTTCTTCTTCCTAAAAGGTGAGAGTCCCAAATCAGAATTGTATTTCATTATTATGCTTATTATCTGACATAAAGTATGCAATGGGAAGAGAGTAGGCAGAGGTGTGTGTGTGTGTGTGTGTGTGTGTGTGTGTGTGTGTGTGTGTATGAGAGAGAGAGAGACAGAGAGAGACAGAGACTGAGAGGAGAATGAGTGTTATGTGTGTAAAGTGTATGTGGCTTTGGGCACATGCATACAGTGATTCCCATGTAGAGGTGAAAGGACAACCTTCAGGAGTGGCTCTTGTCTTGAACCTTGTTGAGGCAGAATCTCACTTATTATTTCTGCTATTATACTGAGCCCTCAGGGATAATTGAGCCATGAACTTCCAGTCCAGAGGCTTCCCTGTCTCTTCCTAACACATCTCCATAGGATCGCCAGAGTAGCAGATGTATTCTACCATACCCAGCTTTTCCATGGGGTTTCCTGGGATCCAAGTCATCATGCTTGCACTGCAAACTTGGTCATCCGATGAGCCATGGCCTTGGGCCCTAGTTGATGGACTACAGCCTCTGTCTCCCAATTCAAGTGCGATTGTGTCATGGAGAACAAATAAATTGAAATAGCAAATGTTTTGTTCAAAGGCACCCCAGCTTTGCCTAACCTTGGAGTCTGTCTTGAATGAAAGCCTGCGGGATCTTGAGAAGACAGAATCATGGTCAGTAAGGGTAGACTAAGGTTTGTTACTGACTGTAACTGGAACAGTGACTGTCTCTTTCCTGTTTGAGGCATTGTTTTGGCCCTGTCTGCTGGGAGGACTCTGAAGAGATGTACAGCAGCACTTTAACATTTTTAAAATTAGCTTACTGAATTATTATTTTTCTCCTCATTTTATTACTCACACAGATGTCTGCTATTCATAATAAAATAAACCATCACCTGCTCAAAGAAAAATTCCTTAATTTCTCCCAGGTCTGAGGTAGATATTTCTTCATTTCCTACAGGAAGAATGCTTTCCCTATCTACCCAAGTGCTCATCACTAAACTGCAGGCAGATGCCTGTGAGATTGCATCTGTACAACTGAGTCCACAAATATATAAGACAAAGGACCATGATCCTAATTCCCTACATTTCGTATATCTGAGTTGCTATTATGAATGCCATAGTCAAGAGTGGCTTATCAACAATAGGCTTGTATTTCTCATATTTCTGGGGGTTTGGGAACCCAAGATCCCACAAGTCCTTTTTTAGGTCTATTTTATGAAGGACCTTACTCATGAAGGCTCACACCATTAAAGCCTCATCTTCTACTGGCATTGCTTTAGAAGTTAAGATCTCAATGTACGAATTGTCCCTGGAAGTGAAAATGGTCTGTCCATGGCACCGTATCTCAGAGACTGGATGTGGGTCTTAGTGCAAAGCACAATCACAGGTTTGTTGAATGAATAAGAGAATACATCAATTCAGAATTGTTTCATCCCTACTTTCTCTAATTCTGTACCTTGAAACAGTGCATATTCTGTAATGTTTTAAAGGTGGTGTCTGAACTGTTGCCTAAAAGATTTCTCTGTGCATTCTGTTCACTTAAAAAGGAGAACTGCTGGGAAGTGTGTGTGTGTGTGTGTGTGTGTGTGTGTATTTTGTGGGTATTTCTCTAAGATAAGACTACCTATTATTCATAAATTCACATCTTGTTGGAGAAAACCAAAATAGGACTTACATGGCCACTAAATATTATTCATCATAAAATGTTCTAGAAGGTGGGAAAAGGTGGGGATTTTTGCTCAATAGTAGAGTGTTCTAGTACATTTGAGGCTCTGGGTTCAATCCCCAATCAGTACTGTACAGAAAATAAATGTGGACAAACAACAACGAACTCCACTGACCTCTACTCTGACTTTGTAGGACTTGTATCTGCCCAAACACTGAACACTAAGTATAAACAGTTGTCTATGGGATCGTCTGCACAACAGCATATGTAAGATTAGACCAAGAACTGATATCTTACTGTCCCTGTGTCTCAGTCCATTCAGGCTGCTGTTATAAGATGCCACAGTCAATGATTAATCAATGATGTGAAATTGTCTCCACATATCTGCATCAGCAAACAGGTCTTTCTTAATTCAACACAGCTGTGATAATTTGGGGCAGCTCTGTGCCAAGCTACAGGTCTGTTGGCCTTGGCTCCAGGCCTTGGGTGAACTTGAAGTGTTTCATTACCCTCAGAACAGCTGCTTTGGATTGCATTCTTGTCCTAACAAATTGCTGGAGGAGGAAAAAGAGCGGATGCTCTATACTGTCTGAGATATCAGATGGTACTATGTCATGTCTGCAAACTTCCAATTGGTCAGGACATGCCACATGGTCATATCCAAGTTCAAATGTCAGGAAAATATGTGCTGTCCCACCCTCACTGGAGATGTGGCAAAGCCAGCTGCCACACAATGTGTGTCTAGCACAGGAGGGCTCAAGGAATTGTATAAACTGGTTCATTCTTAGGTGCTGAGGTACAGAGTACACAACCTGTCTTAGTCTCCACTAAGTGTGGAGTGACTAAGTCCAGTGTGACTGAACATTGATTCATAGAAATTATATGTGATGACACTTATAAGCTGTGAAAGGAGCATAAGCAATTATTATTTCATAACAGAAATCATTTTAAGAACATTATAGAAGTGGCTATCTTGAACAAGTCAAATATTATCACACAAGTAGGTAAGTCATTGGTCTTCATATATGCTCTAAATAATCAATGAAAAATCAGCAGAATCACACAATCAAAGACTTACAGGAAAAGTACAGGACCCTGTCGAGCCCTCAGGAATGTTGCCTATTTGTTGTTATTTTCTACCTTTCTGCTTTCCTGTTTCATTAGAACCAAACTTGAGAATGGAGCTCATGGACCCTACATGTCAAGGCACAAAGTGAATTTTGAAGCAGCTTTGACAGAGAGCCCACCTACCAGGCACTGTTCTGTACTACTAATAGGGCAGACACTTTCTATATACGACCACATCACTGACCCGAGAGTAGACACACAACCAAAGCCCACTCGACCATCTGTAAACTGTAATATATATATATATATATATATATATATATATATATATATATATATATATATATATATTCCTTGTTTGCTTTTGACATCTTTATCTATCATCAATTTAGCCAGAAAGTTTGTGGGCAGTTTATATCACCACATCATCAATAATAAAATTGAGCAATAATATTTACGGTTAAATTCTTCTTTCTGAGAATGAATGTGAATATCACCATCTGGATTGATTATAGTTTTGGTAGCAAGAGAAAGAAAATAACCTGGTTAGTTTAAACAAAAGGAATTCCATTGTGAAGTTATCACAATCTTCTAGAATTGATAGAAACAAACAAACAAAAGTTCCTTTGGGTCGCCAGTTTCTTCAGTTTTGGAGGCCAGATTGAGAAGGAGTCACAGTAATAGTCAGTATAGGAAGATATATTTTAGGCACCTGAGATGCAGTCAATGAATCCTCCCTCTTTTCAGTCTTGATGGCAGCTCGGAGTCCAGATGCCAAGGAAGACTCCTCTGCTTGATTCAACTGAAAGCTGGGCAACTTGGCTGGAGAAAAGAAGGGCACTAAATTCAGGGTCTTAGAGATCTATTCTCAAGGAGAATGTCCTTATTTAAAGGAATGGTCAGGGGTAAGCAGGAAACACCCACTATACTACATAGTAGGTTTGTAATAAATGTTGGTTACTGATTATAAATTGTATATCATTTCAAACAATCTGTGCAGTTGGTACTTACAAACAAATGAGTCACAAAAGCAGTGATAATGCATGGACCGTAAACTGTCAGGCATTCACTTGGCATACTGGAAAAAATTAGCTTCATAAAAGTTAAATATGTTTTTGCACATTAGCAAAAATATGATTATCTGACTGACTCTATGGCCTATAAATACAGTCATGTGCTGAGGAAGCCTGTGGTCAGAGTCATTAAAACACTTGCCTAATGCCATACCAGCCAATGAGTAGTAGAGCCAGCTGCCTTATGCTAAAGCTCTTTCTTCATGTGCATTTTCTCTCTGCACATATGATGCCCATTGAATGACAGCAAGTTGGCTGAATTGCCAGCAAACCTCAAGTTTCTCCCCTGGAAAGCTTTCTGCCCATCCAAATACCAAGCCCATCCCTGCCTTCCCATCTTTGTGTAGTTCCATCTACCTGGAATGTTCTGTCCTGCTCTTTCCATAGGTAGTGTAGTCAGAGAGCTTCTCTCCAGGTGCCACCAAGCCCCCACGGTCCCATAACTCATGTATAAAATAATCACTCAGTCGCTTATATTACTTATAAACTGTATGGCCGTGGCAGGCTTCTTGTTATCTACTTCTTCTATCTTAAATTAACCCATTTCTATTAATCTATACTTTGCCACGTGGCTCATGGCTTACCAGTACCTTACATCTTTCTTGTCATGGCAGAGGCTGGCGGTGTGTCTCTACCCAGCCTTCCACTTCCCAGAATTCTCTTCTCTGCTTGTCCCGCCTGTACTTCCTGCCTGGCCACTGGCCAAACAGCATTTTATTTATACAGAGCACTATCCACAGCAAGGTAGCTATGAAAATGCCGCCAACATAAGAGTTTTTCCTCTTGAAGAAGAACCTGGTCTGGAAGCTGTCAGAGTGGAGGTTTCAGGTCTTCCCTCCACTTGTCCCTTTCACCAACCTTCATCAAGGAAGTTCTTTCCTTGTAGGGGAACCCTGGTTTCCCAATTTCATGAAGCTACCTCCTCCTGCTCTCATTAGCCCTTGAAATTGTCTTATCTGTAATACCTTTTATTCCCCCATGTCCATGCATTCACCACTTTCTCTGCTGCCTAGAGCAAGGTCTGCACATATATAGGAGATATTGAATAAATAGGACTATAAGGAAACATGTGGGAAGGAAAGCAAAATCCCAACTGCATCATGGGTTTTCTGTGGTGTATTGGATATTGTGCTCCAACCTAGCCGTTCAGAATGAGCAGAGATTGGTGGAAGGGGAACTGTGTTCCATGGCACAGAGAACAGAAAAATGAATACACTGGGCACCCTGGGACTGGAAGTAATGCCATATGGCTTTGTAGGAGAGATGGGGCATTCAGGGCTGGTGATAATGGGGTCACATAGGCTGATTTATCCTCACATAGAACAAGAAGATGTGTGGACCTCAGCCATCATTTCCATCTCCCTTAGTCGTGGGGAAGGAAAGGGAAGATGTGCCCATCACAGTGTGCAGGAGAGAAGCTCCTAGGCAAAGCCTCAGGCTCACCTCTTCTACCTTCAGTTGTTTCTTCCTTATTGACCCCGTGATGTCACCTTGGAAGAAGAGAGGGAGGACGGGGCCAGGCAGGGCATCATGCTGCCATTGAAAACCATGCATGTGAAGGACCTCAGGATGGACTCAGGCTCAGTAAAGAGGACCGTAGGGGACATGCAGGGCCACAGAGTTCGGATCTTTCGTGTCATGGATCCACTTTAGGGAATATATTGACAAGTGAAACAGTTTTTCACAGGCCGCGTGTTGGTTCTTTATTATTTCAAACCAAATGGGAGCTAAATATCTGGAATGGGAAGATTAGATGTCTCAGGTCATTTCTCCTTTGCGTCTTTTCCCCCAGCCTTCCTCAAGGAAGTTTCTTTTTCCTGAATGAACTCTGATCTTTGCTTCTTCTCCTTCAGTCCACCTCTGGGGTCCTAGAATTTTAATAATTACAGGCCGTTTGTGCAATAAATTCTCCCTTTTATGGCTCAGAACTGATGAGCTGAGACAACACTGGTGCAAAGAGTAGCAACAGCAGTCATGCAGCCTGAACAGCAATAGCAGTAGCCATAGCAACGGCCACTGTACTAGCAGTGGCCACAGTGATAGTGCTAGGTCAACTCTGTGAGTGCTCACTGTCCCGGGCAATGTTCTAGTCACCTTATCTATACTGTCTTCAACTCTATTATATACCCTGCTGTAATCAGCATGGCCCCTCTTACAGAAAAGGAAGCTGTGGCATAGAGGGGTTATATGATGTCACCAGTGTTAGTTAACAGGATCAGCCTGACCCAGAGCTGGATACCATAAACCATGCACTCAGCTCCAGCTGCCCCAGGGAAGGGAACTAGATTCAAGGGGTGGTGGGTTGAGTGAGAAATGCCCCCTATATTCTCAAGCGTTTGGATATTTCATTCCAAGTTGGTGGCACTGTTTGGCGTGATTTAAGAGGTGTGAGCTTGAAGCAGAAAGGATGTCTCTGGGGGTAGGCTTCGAGAGCCTAAGACTTCATTATACTATTAGGTCATTTTTTTTTTCTGCTTCAGTAAATTAATGATAGAATCTCTCAGCTTCCTACCTCTACCACCATACCCGCTGCTTGTTACAATGCTTCCCTGCCATGATGGATTCATCTTCCTGGAACCATATCCCAAATAATCTCCTTCTTTTATAAGTTGTCTTGGTCAGGATGCTCTGTTGCAGCCACAGAAGAGTAACCAATACATAAGGCAATGCCTTACTTTGCTTATTTGCTATGTGACTCTGGAAGGTTCTCTTCCAGAGAAAGTTTGCATCTCTGTTTCTTCAAGTAGGAAGTGAGTACAAGCTCTAGAGTTCTGTTCACACTGTGGCAGATGCCCTGTGCTCCTCAGTGTCTGGCACCGAGCCTTGGGCAGAGTAGAGTTCCCCTTGGCTGATGCTGTCATCACCTTTCTAGACCATTTCCAGAAGGAAGCCAGCACCACACTGAAGCTCATGGTCATCCAAAGTCATGTGTCTGCCACGTAGGTCTTGGGCACTCTGCTCACTCTACTGTATTTCAGCCCACCTTGTCTTACTTCAGGAAGAAAGATGGAAGGTAAGGCTGGTCAATGGACCAAGACCATGATGTTCAGTTCAGGTTGAGCCTTTAGGTCTTTGTGGTGAAGGCTGAGGAGAACACTAACGAGTCTGGCAGAACCAGAATGACTGTTGAGCAAAATGTAATTTGTCTTTTTCTTGTCAGATAATCTGGGGGACAAAAGGCACCTGAGATTGGAAGCACCCTGTCACATTCCCTGTGTTGGTTTGAATTCCATCTCAGGCATTTTGTGTGACATAGCCTTGGATCATTATTTAACCTTTCTCTGCTTCGGGGAGATCAGTGTTAAAATGGTGGTAATCAAGGCTTTTCCCTCCCTGGACTGTTGTGAGTAACAAAGGAGTTAATATGTGTAAAAACACACTAAATGCAAAATGAGGGCTGTTTCTATCAGTCAGGTTCAGTGTAGGCTGTGGGCTCCTCATTTATATCTCCCTTTCCTTGTGTTAACTGATGAGAACTTTATTCTATCAATTCAGCAGGGGGCTTTAACTGGTTTTATGAAGTCATTACCTAAACTGTTTTCATATTCAAAGTAGTCCAGGAGGGGTCAGGAGTGATGGCACACACTCACAGGCCAATGAGATGATGATTTCCCTCTAGTCTCCCCACTTCGTGTGTTTAAAGGGGACACTGTAAGAAGACACCATGGGAGCCACTGCACAGCAACCTAGCTTTGGCTCTGTGTAGCTGGTCTCACTCCTTCAAGCCTGTCTGTGCAGGTCCAGTGTGACGGAACATTTATCTGTAGAATAAATGCAGGCTTCCCCTCAAAAGCCAACTGAAAGTTTCCAAGGAGGAAAACAAGTAGTATTTGTTTCCAAGGCCAGAATGTGTTTATGTGTGTGTAAAATACATGGTTGTTCCCCCCCAACGCCTACCCCCACCCCCCATTTTGTTTGTCTGAAACCTCTCAGGATAAGATTATCTTCTTACATGGCAAGCAAGTGTATCTAGCATGTAGCACAAAACCTTGTGTATGTGGTGTTACCTCAAAGATCATTTATGGAATGAGGGGCTTCTGAATGAAAACAGGAAGTAGGCCATTCATTAAATCTGACACACAGACTGCAGGACAATTGTGAGACATGTGAGACATGCTTGCACTAATAATTACCCTTCATCGCCCATCTAAAATGCAAGTTTAACTGGTGGCTCTGAATTTCCATTAGTCAAAACTGAAGCCCCTACAATCCATGTGATCTAAGTGGATGCAGCATCAATCATATGCGGAACAGAGTGCATCATGGGAATTGTAGTTTCTCCCCAGTCTTCCCTAGGGTGGAGTGATGTGAACAAATGAAATGCTGAACACATCCTTTGGGGGTAACTTGTTTTGAGCTACAAATGTGTCTTTGGCCTTTTCTTCCTTTTTCCTCTCCTTTAGGTTTTGTTTCCATGGGTTAGAGTTACTGCCCGATTTCTTTATATTTCTAGATACTTCATATACAGAGCTTTCTATCTCAAATACCGGCCAGGGGAACAGATCTATTTGCATAACATGCTGATAACAGGCCATCATAGACCTAATTACACAATAAAAGTCAGTGGGAAGTGATATTGATATACAGAACTTATTTCGAAGTCAGACTCGAAGTACATCCTCTCCCCACAAACTTGAAAGAGATGCTTATTACTTGGCAATATCATCAGGGGATGAAGTCTGTAACAGAATTTATTACACAATTAGTTCAGTGACGATGCTTATCAGTTCCTGATGGTTTGATTTTTGTTACAAGATCAAAATGAGCTAGGGCAGGATCTTTTCATTCAAATATACCCACATTGTCACTAAGTCTCCAGAGCACACTCAGATATAGTTCAGGGGTCCTGGATTAACAACACCCTCCCATTGTGAAAAGCAGAGATCATCATTTTCTGAGAGTGTTGTTTTGTCCTGCTCTTGACCTCTGCTCTCTGCCTAGACCACAGTTCTTCTACTGCTTATTTGAACAAATGAATACAAAACTATTTAATAAAGAAAAGGCTGCCTCTTCAAACAGGCAACTCAATTCCTAGGAGGCCAAAGGACAAAGCTGCTATCATCAGAGCTAATGTGGAAGTGAGTAGCCATCATTCCATGAGGTTTCACTGGTTTTGTCCCTTCCTTGCTTTGAGTTTGGAATTCCTTACTCTGTATAATTGTGTTCTTGATAAGATGATGAAAATGCTTATTACATGAGTAATAAACATGGCCCGGGAACCACAAAAGAAAATAATGTTTGCATTTGTACAAATTAAAAACTCTCCTGTATAGTGACTAAAATACACTAATAAATAAATATGAAGAAGATAAATGAAATGAAAACAAACAAACTGGAAAGAAATACTTTTAATATGACTCATAAAGCAAATTTCTTCAATTTACAAAGACACCACAGAAAAGAATTAAAAAAAAAAAAAAGATGATCAACCCAATACAATAAAGGAGGACTGCCATGAAGACAGCTCAGAGAAGAATGCAAACGGCCAATAAATATATGAAAAGATGTTTTAACTCATAATTAATGAAGTGCAAATCAAATCCAGTAAGAAGTTTGTTAATATTGGCCAGTGTGACGAGCTGGAAAGCATGATATCAGGCAGACTCATCTGGCGGGACTGGGTGTGCTGACAGCCTTCTGTTTTAGGATTTAGTTTGACTTTTAATTCTGTTGATATTCCTTTGAACTAATCATTCTACCCTCAGGAATTTTCTTCTGTAATGAGATGCTCAATAGATAAAGGAATTTTGAGTTCAAGAATGTTCAATGAAATACTTGTAATCTAAACAAAACTTGAAACTATCCTTCCTACATGAATCAATCAATATAAATAAATAATAACGTTTATTATTAATAAATAATAACAGTGGTAAATAAAAACAAACTATGTGCACAGTTCAGTTGGATGAAAAGAGTAGCAAACTGGGTTTGCCTGGGCTGAGGCAAGGCAGAAACTCTAAAAAGATAATGTTATGAACTGGCGAAAGCAAATTAACAATCAACAGAGAATTGATTATGATTAACTTGGCTTAAACATGAATAGGACATTCTCTCTCTCTCTCTCTCTCTCTCTCTCTCTCTCTCTCTCTCTCTCCCTCTGCCTCTCTCTCTCTGTTTCTCTGTCTCTCTCTCTCCTTTCTTTAACTAACCCTTGTTGATGGTTCAAGCATCTTTGTAGGGACTGACATTTTGTATTAGTTCTTTTTGTTCATTGCTGCAAAAAAAGCACCCTGACAATAACAACTAAAGGAAGGGGTGGGGCTTACTTTGTTTCACAGCTGAAGGGTGCAGGCTCCTATAGTAAGGAAGTCATGGTTGCAGGAGCTTGAGGCCAGCTCATCACACGATACCCACAGTTAGAAAGCACACAAAGACTGATGAAAATGCATTGTAATTCCTTTCTTCTTTCTATTCAGTTACTGTGGATCTTCCTACCTCTCTTCTAATCTAGAAAATCCCTCACAGAGCCCACCAAGCTAATGATCAACACAAACCACATCACCCTGTGACTACAAACAAATTTCTATGACATCATATAATTTTAACTTTGCCAGTGTCTGAGTCCATCTTGTTTATGCCTCTATATTCTGTGGTTTCTGTCACCTTTGCCCCACCACAGTGTCAACTTGATAAGGATAGGAACCTTGTCTTGCCTACTGCATTTGTCCTAACATGGTCACAATCAAAAAAACTTCCCTTTGGAAGTCTACAGAGTCTAGGATGGGAGGAAAGGTGTGAGCAGAAGGAAGGCAAGAATAAAGTCCTAAGGACAAGAATGGAGTAATGAGTGTCAGAGGGAACATTTGAGGGGCTGGAGAGATGGCTCTGAAGTTAAGAACACCTGTTTTTATTGCAGAGAGCCTGGGTTCAGTTCCCAGCATCCATATGGCAGCTCACCATCATCTGTACCTCAGGCTCCATAGGATCCTCCATATGTACCAGACATGCATGTCATTCACATACATACATGCAGGTAAAAATTCATATACATACACATAAAAATATTAAAGTTTTTTACATAAGCAATAACTTGGATTTTTCATTTTGTTTAGCTTAGCACTACAATCACTAACTGGGTCCTGAAATAGTGCCTGTTGCAGAGAGTGAGCAGCTCTCTCTAAAACAAACAACAGACAAGGCTGATCTAGGTACCTTGAGTTCTGAGACATTTCTGAGCAGCTTACCATATATGGATCCAATCACTTACCTACATCACTGGATTCTAGGTGCAAGTATGATGGTGATGGTTAGTACAGAACATTGGTTTACATGCCCCACACCTTGGGGCTGCTGATTTGGGGAGCAGACCACGGTGACCACTCAGCCATGTAAGGAAGAAGAGAAACCCCTTGTCTTCAGGCTGGCCTCACTGCCTTTGCTAGTTCTGTACTCCCTTGTCACACATTGCTCTGACTGATATTTAGTACCAAAGACATATCATATAGGAGATATTCCTGTCTATAGTGTTACTTTATCAAACCACCCTAGAGTCTGGAGCCAAACCAAGGCCAGCTCTTCTTTGTATTTGACCTGCAAGCCAGGAAGGAATGCTACATTTTCGTTACTTGAAGAAAAACTCAGGATAATATTTCACGACAGGCAAAAGCCTTATGAAACTCCAATTTCAATATCCATAAATAAAATTTCATTGGGAACATAGGCACACCCCTTCATTCATATATTGTCTTATCTGCATCTGCTTAAGCTCCATAAAGGCCCATATGAAAAGTCTTTATAGGGATGTTTTAGCCTATGAAGAGTGAAATATTTCATATTTGGTCTTTACAGAAAAAACGTGAGAACCCCTAACTTGATCTACTCCGGTCAGATGGTGCCCATGCTGAAATACATTCAGATATATTTTAAAAAATTGTGGGCTTTTGTATTGTTTCTTTTGACCATCTTTTACAAAACTTTCCATTTTAAAAGGCACTGCTAATTTTTTTCTTGCTAAATCTAATGTCCTTTCATCTCCCTTCCTAGTGTATCTGGCTTTCTGTCACAGTCTGGGCTCCCAGCAAAGAGGTTGATGGAAGGTAGGGGTACAAAGTCATGCTGAAGCTAAGCTCTGCTACACTGTGACACATCCCCTGCCCTGTCCCAAATACCAACTCAACATTTCCCATGAACACATGGTTTCTTTGCACAAAGCATGGGTTCCAATGCCAATACAAACAAAATGGGGGAGCAGTGACAGCGGCAGCTTGAAGTGCTTTTCTCTCTTGCCTGGAGTCAAAGAAGGATTGAAGTGTGTGGTGCAAACTCCCCTAGTTCCTTACACCTCTGCAAAGCAGTCGGCCCATAAACTTGTGAGTTCCATGTTGTGGCCAGTCTTGGCTGGTCACAGCATGCCACTCAGTCCAGGCTCACGGTGAGAACTACAGTGCCATGAGTAGCCCCAGCTACCAGGACTTTGCTGCCAGCTTCTACTTTATTCTACTGTGAAGCTGCAGAGCTAACTGGGCACCCAGGCTGCAAGTATCCCTCTTTAGGCATGATTCAGTCCATACATTTGGGAAAGCCTACTGGGAAGATGTGAAGGAATTCTTGACCCTGATAGTGCTTGTGGAAGCAGTAGTTTGCAGACCAGTTGCAATATTTAAATGTGCTTTGTACTTCCCTCTGATTTTGAAGAGAAACTCAGAGGAGAGAGCTTCTGATCACAGCCTCCTTGCCATCTTTGTGTTCTCTCTCTCTCTCTCTCTCCCTCTCCCCCTCCCCCCCCCCCCCCCCTCTCTCTTTCTCTCTTGGCAAAATAGTGACCCATCCCATCCCAGCTGGAGCCAGAACATTCACCAAAGGAAAACTTAAGGTGCAATATGGACATGTGCCTGCAGTTCTTGTTTACTGTAGTGACGGCTGTCCCTGGGAAGCAGACACAGCTGATCAGCTGAGGCAGCCATGTTCTGCATATCTGGGGAAATCTGCCAGACACTCATAGGATAGAGATTTCTAGTAAAGGGCATGCTGCAGGCTCCAATAAACAAACAAATGCCTACATGAAAACCAACAGTAGAGCTAATTGTGTGTGCATAGCTCCATGCTCTCTGTGCCTCATTGGCCATGTCTATAACTAGTATAGTCATGCATGAGATAAAGTTTCGTTCAGTTACAAACTGCACAGAAAACAGTGGCTCCATAAGATCGCATGCCTAGTGACACCATAGCCATGCTGCCTTGTGTCATAGCTACTGAAAGCACCTGGCTGTCTACAGTGGTGATATCCTCCACAGTTCATATCTATCATTACTCAGGTCTGGATCTATCCTCCAGGTGAGTATGGATTTGAATTTGTGTTATAGCCAATACCCTAAGGATGATGCCAGACATATAATTGGTATACATGATGTTTGCTGGAGTTATGATGACAATTATGATATTCTTATCAATGCAGGAAGCACATGGCTTCTTGGTGTGAGGAAGAATGGGAAAAAGAATAATTCTTTGTGCCTAATTTTCTTATTTGTCTTATCACATTTCCACCCATTTATTCATTCAATTTACTTAGTGCTACAAGTGTGCCTGGAAGACACCTTCCTTATTTTATAGCTGTCATCTAACAATTTCATAGCTCAAGCACCAAGCTGAGGACCCTCCAGAGGCATCTTACATGATCTGAAAGTGCCCTGAACATGTTTCCAATTTTTAAGCTGTATTTGTACATCTTTCTAGTGACAGTGTATTCGTCATTTTGTCCAAGCCCATCTCCCACTCAAAGCATGACTACCATTCCTTGCTCTGGGGAATGGGGAGCTCACAGCACAGAGGCACTAATGTGTCAGTAGCTTTCAGTGTAGCAACAACTGCCTGGATCTGCCCCCTCAAGGTTCTCAGGGACCAAAATTCTTGAGACTCAAATAAAATTTTGATTCATACATATGAAGGGCTTTGATTTCAGTTTTATTATTCTCTGGGACTTACTCCTCAAGTCTCAGGATGTGGTGGCCTCA